>NC_048306.1:20088099-20205165 GCF_013100865.1 Trachemys scripta elegans
TAGTTATGCCATATTCATATCATAACAATATTTCTATGAAGAATATGGGGTATAATGTCACAGTGACAAAGTAGGGTAGCTTGCACCAATTGGGAATTCAGTAGGTATGTAAAATAAGTAATTGACACCAAATTCAGCCTCAACATAAACAGGCGTAACTCCCATTGACTCCAAGGCTGAAAGTTGTGACTGGTATGGATATGAATAAAGTAACTTCAAGATTAAACATCTAGGAATGTTGTGAATGGTGTGGGTACAAATTAAAGTAACGCTATGGGGTAGAAGGGCTGCTTTCTTTTACACCCTCCTGTTCATTGCTTTCCCTGCAACACCCCATTTCCATCCCTCCCAAGTATAAGTTAGGTTTATTTCATACTAACATTGAATACCAAAATAGATGTATGTTTAACTGCTTACCTCTTCCAGTTGGTACTCAGATACGGCAGTCATGGGCATAGTATATTCACAGACTCTGTCTTGCAGGCATCCCTCCAGGAAACTTCTATCCATTTATGTACTTTGTATGAGGAAAATCTTATGTAAGATGAGCAATTCACATCTTTTAATCATAGAAATGTGGGGCTAGAAGGGACCTTGAGAAGCCATCTAGTCCAGTCTCCTGCACTCAGTCAGGACCAAGTAAATTTAAAACATCCCTGACAGGTGTTTGTCTAACCTGTTCTTAAAATCCTCCAACCTCTTTTGGAAGCCTATTCAGCTTAACTGCCCTTAGAAAGTTAGTTAGAAACTATCCTTAAAAGTTTTCCTAATATCTAACTTGAATCTCCCTTGCTGGAGATTAAGCCTATTACTTCTTGCCTGCCTATAGTGGACATGGAGAACAATTGATCACAGACCTCATTATAACAGCCTATAACATATTTGGAGATTATCAGGTTCCCATTCTGTCTTTTTTTTTCAACACTAAGCATGCCCCGTTTTTAACCTTTCCTCATAGGTCACGTTTTCTAAACCTTTTATCATTTTTGTTGTTCTCTGGACTCTCTCCAATTTGACAGCATCTTTCCTAAAGTGGTACCCTGAATTGAACACAGTACTACTCCATCTGAGGCCTCACAAGGGCCAAGTAGATCAAGACAAATACCTCCTGTGTCTTACATACAACATTCCTGTTAATATACCTCAGAATGCTATTAGCCTTTTTTGCAATTGCATCACATTGTTGACTCATATTCAATTTGTGATCCACTATAACTTCCAGATCTTTTTCAGCAGACTACTGCCTAGACAGTTATTTTCCATTTTGTAGTTGTGCATTTGATTTTTCCTCCCTAAGTATAGTACTTTGCACTTGTATTTATTGAATTTTATCTTGTTGGTTTCAGACCAATTCTCCAATTTGTCAAGATCATTTTGAATCCTGTCCTCTAAGGTGCTAGCAACCCCTCCCAGCTTGGCATCCTCTGCAAATTTCATAAGCATTCTCTCCATTCAAGTCATTAATGAAAATATTGAATAGTACCAGACCTGAGGGACCCCTCTATAGCTTCCTTATGAGAGTGTTGTGGGACTGTATCAAAAGCCTTACTAAGATCAAGGTATAGCCAGGGACGGCTCTATGTTTTTTGCCGCCCCAAGCATGGCAGTCAGGCGGCCTTTGGTGGCATGCCTGCGGACGATCTGCTGGTCCCGCGCCTTTGGCGTGCCCGCCGCTGAATTGCCACCGAAGCCACGGGACTGTCAGACCTCCCGCAGGCATGCTTCCGAAGGCTGCCTGACTGCCACCCTCACTGCAACCGGCAGGCCGCCCCTCGCGGCTTAACGCCGCAGACATGCGCTTGCTGCGCTGGTGCTGGGAGCTGCCCCTGGGTATAGCACATCTACAGCTTCCCCTTTCCCTCCACCCAACCCCTCCGCCTCCCCATCCAGTAGGCCAGCAACCCTGTCAAAGAAAGAAATTAGGTTGGCATGACATGATTTCTTGACAAATTAAAATTAATAAGTGTGTTGTTCATAAACAGAGAACCCCATAAAATTTAGCATTTCTTATTTAAAATAAAAATTCTATAAGCGAATGTAATATCTGCCTAGCAATAATGACACACTCCTTTTACACAACATGCAGCTTTCCAGCCCTTTGTCTCCCCATGTCGCAGCTTTTATTGTGCCACTTTATCACCTTTTTCAGAGAGAGCAATACCATAGTTCCAGCCAAGTAGTGCAGCCACTATTTTCTTTCCATTTAAAAGAAAGAAAGAACTCATCAGAATGTAACAAGAACATGTTTTTCTAGCTAAGCCAATTGATTTTAAATTTGGGTTCTCAAAAAATAAAATTAAAATTGTTTTTGGCCTCCATCAGTCTCCCAGGACTAGAACTCTTTGGAGATGCCCATAAACATCAGCCTTGGTTTGCTTACTTCAAACTCCCTTTTCCCTCCCTATGTCCTGTTCTCTACCTGAAGATCACAAGTAATCTTTACTGTATAAAGCAGTGGTTCTCAATCAGGCGTACATGTACCCTTGGGCATACTCAGGTCTTCCAGGGGGTACATCAACTCATCTAGATACTTGCCTAGTTTTACAACAGGCTACATAAAAAGCACAAGCAAAGTCAGTACAAACTAAAATTTCATACAGACAATGGCTTGTTTATACTGCTCTCTACACTGAAATGTAAATACAATATTTATATTCCAATTGATTTATTTTATAATTATATGGTAAAAATGAGAAAGAAAGCCATTTTTTAGTAACAGGTGCTGTGACACTTTTGTATTTTTATGTCTAAATTTGTAAGTGAGTAGCTTTTAAGTGAAGTGAAACTTGGTGGCACGCAAGACAAATCAGACTCCTGAAAGGGGTACAGTAGTCTGGAAAGATTGAGAGCCACTGGTATAAAGTATAGGCACTGAGCCATATTCAAAGGTACATGCAGAAGGGCAAGGCTGTAACAGATAAAGCAGCCAACAAGAAAGTATAGAGGAAGATGGGCCTTGCTAAAACAACACCCCGTGCATGTGAATTACACTCACTTGAATGTACTTATTCCCACTAACCAATATGTTATTCACACTGCCATTTACATCAACTCATAGCACCCAATCCTGCTATGGTTGAAAGTTTTGGCAAAAGCCCATCAACTTCCGTGGGAGTGGAAGCAGGCCCCTAATGTTGTTTTTTTACTCCATGCAGGTCTGCAAGTAGGTACATGCTTAAAATTCTGCTTATAAACATTTTTTTCCTAAAATATTTTTGCATATTTTCCCTCAACTTATTCTTGCTTTTAAAATTTGGTTCTGAGCTTAATATGAGCAGAATGCTTTCATCTAAAAATAGTTTCCCCACATTTTTTATCCATTAGACAGACTGTGGTCCTGTTCTGCTTCTCCCACCTCATCATACTATTCTTCCTCTGAGGGCGGCAATAATGCCAAGCTGTAAAGATCCTTTCCAGCGCTTGTATCTGGCCTCGTAGAAAAGTCCACATGGAGTTTTGCTGGCAATGTAAAAATGGACTCTGGGTCTGTGATGTGGTTAAACCAGGGGTTCTCAAACTGGGGGTTGGAACCCCTCAGGGGGTCACAAGGTTATTACATGGGGGCTTGCAAGCTGTCAGCCTCCACCCCAAACCCCACTTTGCCTCCAGCATTTATAATGCTGTTAAATATATAAAAAAATGTTTTTAATTTATAAGAGGAGGGGGTCCTCACTCAGAGGCTTGCTATGTGAAAGGGGTCACCAGTACAAAAGTTTGAGAACCATTGGGTTAAACCTATTGACAGGTTTCTGAGCTGCTTTGTGACAATGTGTTCAGTTCATTCCATTGTGCTTGTTCAAAATTTATGAACTACCATCACTTCTGGAACATGGTCACACTAGTCCCTGATAACATACCCAAGAGCTCCCCTCCCACGGTACATGATAATAATTTATTCATTTATACCAAAGTCTCTGAGACTAACCTCAGAACCACCTTTTCATAGACATCTCTGGACAAAATATTCAGGGTGTCTCCTTCATTCTGAGAAATTATTTTTATGGACCTGTGTGTGTCTGAGTAAGTTGTGTTCCCTTTGGGGCCAGTTCTAGTCTCACTGAAGTCACATTTTCCCATTGACTGAATGGAACCAAGGTTCAGCCATTTGTGAATAAGGCCCACAATTTGTTGTAATAACCATGTTCTTGAAGGACTCAGCAGTTACTACCATTGTTGTCAATAGAAGATATTCAATCCATTAGATATTTTAATTCCTGAACTGCCTAAGCTGTAAAATTTCTTAATTACAGTCTCTTCAATTTATGTGAATTTTGAGGCATCTGTAAATGACAACAATAAATTACATAACAGTTTCAGAACTTGAGACATGAAAGCTTAGGTAGCCTGAAGTATAATTACCAGAGGAAAGCAGGCTAAACACATTTGGCTTCTGCCAAAACATTTAACATTTCATTGACTAAGCGGCAGCATCAAAGATTTTTAAGAATTCTGAAGATAAATTAACACTTAAAGGATTGTAGAGGCAAAGGATAACATCAGTGAAAGGCAAAGGAATGTACCGAATGTTGCTCACATGGTGTGGGAAATATTTCACAAGCCATTGCAGGGTCTGATCTGTGGTTTTTCTTCATGTGGCTCCAATCTGTAGAATTAAGCAATCGTATCTGTGGTATTGCTAAACATGCTAATGCAGTTGGTTGATTTTGTTATGACTTACCCTTTTTTGTCACAGCATTGCAAAGTGCCTCACCCTAATTTAAACCATATGGACAGGGATCATGTCATACTTGGAAAGAAACCAATCAAACAAGACATACGAGGGTGGGCAGACCTGACTTGTTTTAACAAACTTTAAGAAAACATTTCTAAGGGGATATTCCAGAAAAACATGCTTACCAAGAGACCTTGGAACAGATGTTTCAGCTCATGGATTATGTTGCTTCTCAGTTATTGTTATAGAATTCATATAGGTATAACTAACTCAAACAAAGTTTTGAATTACTATGACCTTCTAAAGCTTTTACTGCAGGTCTTCTCTTTTCTGGCAAGAGAGATACACAGGTCTAGAAACTGAGCACCAGCACTGTAGCCTTCCCACACCTTTTACAGATTATTCAGTTAGAAGTATCATTATCAATTGTGCCTCTGGATATGATCTTGTACTCTAGTGGCTCAATAATCCTCAATGTGTTTCTCCACTTCAAGCCTGTACAGTAGGTTGAAGCATGGAGACAAAAATGGAAGATAAACCAGCACTAAAAATCTGTTTTAGTTACCAGGTGTGAAACAGTTGATTGAAATGAACTTTTTGGTACAAGCACTATAGATTTTGTTTGTGGTATCATATTGTCATTTGTGCTGTATAGCAACTGTTTCACTTTTCTGAGCAATTTGCATTCATTCTCTCACAATAACTTTTTAAAGAAATTAAGGTAGTTTCAAGATTTTGGATGCTCATTAGTATTCCTTGACTCAGCAGCAGCCTAGGGAGAGAAGGTTAACCTAACAAAACCTAGTTACAACTTACATAAGGTATCTGTGACAGGGAGCTAGGTATGGTATTTAGATCAAGGTACTGGCAGTTAGGAGATTTGAGTTCTATTGCTTACTCTGCTCAGGGCCGGTGCAACCACTAGGCGGTCGCCTAGGGCGCCAAGTGGTTGGGGGCTCCAAAAAGCGGTGCCCTGGCTCAGCAGGGAGGAGCCACCTTCCGGAGGCACCGGAGAGCCGAAGCTTCGGCTTGCGGGGGCAGTGAGCCCCAGCCATGGAGGAACTGGCATGGCGCAGGGGGGACAGCAGCCCTGCAAAGGCAGCGGCGCCGCTAGTGGGGAGCAGCCGTGCCCCCCATCCCTCCTGCCCAGGCTGCGGCCTGTCCCCCCCCCGGGGGCTCCTGCAGGCTGCAGCAGAGGCATGTGGCCAGCGGCCCCCATTTGCCCCCTCACACTCCCCTCGCCACGCTTGGGCTCTGCGGCTCCCGGGCATGTGAGCCGCCAGCGGGACACAGGGCCCTGAGCCTGCTCTGGGAGGGGCAGTGGCGGCGGTGGCTCATACTCCTGGGAGCCGCAGAGCCCGAGTGCAGCGAGGGAGGAGCCGGGGGGTGCACGGGGGCCGCCGCCGCCCACATGCATCCACTGCAGGAGCCCCCAGGGGACGTGCCAGGCCACAGCCCGGGCAGGTGTGCGCCCCGGCTCCTCCCTCACCGCAAAGAGTAAATTTTTTGAAAAGGACATAGTAAAAGAAGAATGTATGTGTAATGGCCAGTTGGGCTGCTGCTTGCTCTTTTGTTAGCAATTATATAGGTGTTTTGGATAATTCTAAGGTATCCACATCTAATACCTGCTTAGTCAGACTAGCTAAAAAAGAAGCATAAGAAATAAGAGGCAGTAGGAATAATTAAAAATCAATGATTATTTATAACAAAATAACTTCATCTTGTGCATTTCATTCCAAAGCATCATATAGTTCTTTGAAAATTTTACAAACCTATATACAGGATTCATTTTCCCTACCACAGAAGAGCAACCACCTCTGAAATTAAATGAGCCTTTAATAGTGCTCAACGATAGTAGTGAAATGTTTAGTATAACAAGTTAAAATGAAATGTGGGAAGGTAAAACTATAGGATAAGATTAGGAAGGCAGAATGTGAATGCGCATACTGCAAATGGCATAATATGCTTGTGAAAAGTGCCTTAGAACCATTCCATCAGAAGATGGAACTCCAGTACCACAGTGCCCACAAGTCCACACTCCAGTGTTGGTTCAGTACAAAGGTCCCAATTTCGGAAATCATACCATGCTTATGTGCTTCCTGAATAGCGATGGACTTAAGTATGTGTTTGTGTATTCCTGAACTGGGGCCTAACTCAGTGGGAAGATCCACATCTAATGAATTTATTAGTCAAGAAAACACTATCCTCATCAGACTAATTGATTTAGCTTATCTGTGACTGTTAGACAAGTAACACAGATAGTAATGGAGAGAGAAATGGGCTGATTTAAAGAAATCTTAATTGTAACTAAATATTGAAGTTTTGGGGCAAATCTCTGAAGCAGGAAGGGGATGTTCTTGTTCTTGGGGCAAGCTGCCTTAGCACCTTGGTAGCTTGGGCTGGAAGAGATGGTGATCATGCAAAACACTGAACAAAAATATACAAACTCAACATTTTTTGTAAAATAGCTTGAAATCATTTTAAAGAATTCAATATGGGCAAATTTTAATTTAATTAGGTCCTGTTTACATTAAACTTATACCCCTTGGCTTTTACCAGCAATATAGAACTCTTCATTTTTAGGTGAAAGATGCATTGATCCCTCTCTTCTCCTCTGGTTATTCACACAGACTCCAACCTTCCGTTTGTCCGGACTTATTCCTCTAAAAATTTCTCATATGTAATTGCAATGCTGACAGAACCCGGGTGTCAGTGCGTGGGATCAAACCTGAGACCTCTGAAGCTCAGTGTATGAGCCAACAGCTATTCAGCTTTTAGCCAAGGCTGTAGCAGACTCATCAATAGCTATTGGGCTACGTGCCACTAGAGGGGGACAGAGCACAACACCAAGCAGGCATGAGTTACATAATGACACACATCCTAGTAGAGTTTAAATTCCCTCAGTCTCTTCACCATGTAAAGTTTGGCTCTTTGTATTTCCTTTTCAGTCAAACCTGAACACCATCCTGAATCAAATGTCTTGCTATTGATTTTTTTAGTATGTAATTAAATACAAATATTTACTTTTGAATTGATTAGGAGCTCTTATTTTTTAAATGTCTGTTAGACCTTCATGTGGATTTCACATGGGCAGGATTTGACCAAGCAACCTAGAGGTGAAAAGCTATACATCCCATTGCTAGTCACCCCCCTTAGCCATTCAGTGCCCCCACCACACATTTTTGCCTTGATTAATTATTTTTAGCTTTTTAAAGATCTGTGTTTTCCTATATGTGCATGTGTAATCTGACTACATTCATTCTCATTATGTATTGCTTCCACTACCGTCCATTTCTGACCAGCACTATTCTTTGCCTTTGATTTCTGGAGCAAATTTCCACGTATTCCATAACTGCTACACCTTCAACATTGATATTAGCCTCGAATGTGGAGCGCTGTCAAAAATATTTTATGGGCACAATTTTATCATTAGGAAACTTGCAGATGGACACCGGAGATGACTCTCATTTTTATTAGTGCTCGGACTCTATACATCATAGCACCTTTCATCAGTGCAGCTCAAACACGTTAAAAATTAATTTGTGTTATAAAATAAAACCTCCGTGAGGTAGATGGTGGTATCTCCACAGCACTTCGAGTTGGAAAGGAACATATATGCTGATTTACAAATTCTTTAAAGTTTAAGAAACATTGATCACACATTTAACAGTCGGAAAATCCAATGAAAAATATTCCCATGGATAAAGTTAAATTAGACACACTAGACCCGATTCTGATCTTGTTTATACTAGTGTAAACCAAGAGTAATTCAATTGAAGTCAGTGGATTTACATCAGTGTAAGCAAGATCAGAATGAGGCCCATTGTACTCTAAAAATGTCATGAATGCAAAACATGGTGATATAGTGCTTCTTTGCGTGTTCTGCCAAATTTTAATAGCATTTCTTGGCAATTTGGTGAAACTGGAGGAGACTGAAGTCCCAAAAGGGACAATGAAATGGTTTTAAGTATTGTTTATATTTGATATCGTCAAAAGATACTGGATTCCCCAAAGAAACATTTTCAATTATAATTTGCTACCCTGTTCAGACCTAATTACCATTCAGCCCACACGTTGGGAGTGGGAAGACAATACCTTAGAATGAGAAGGCACAGCCCTTCCATGAGGTGTTAAGCAGATGTATTAAACGACAGCTGAAGTATAGTATCAGTGTATATATAACATATGGAAAGCTACTGGTCTTCTTTCCTGGTGTTTATTGCTAAGTTTATGCTTTTTTGTGACTAAGGGTCCTATTCAGTATTCATTATTCCAGCAAAATGGCCATTGGGAAAGAGCCCAAGTCCTATATCCTTACCGAGGCAAACTCCAAATGGTTTCCTGGCCAGTATTTATAGATATGCTCTCTGATAACTGGATCTGGCTTCAGTGATTCCAAGGGGTGGGAGTGGCAGAACTGCTCAGTTCAAGTCCTTGGATGGCTAGGTTCTGCTCACGATTGCGTGTATGTGTTTCTTATTGACTTAAATTTCTGCACTCCTAAGGGCAGAATTTGGCCCAAAGTGACCACAGCTAAATTATTGCTGATAAGTGCTGCCGTACATCTGCAACAGATTTTTCACATCAAAGCAAAGAGCACCTTTATGTTGTTTCTCCCTCTCTAAGGCTAGCACCAGTCCTCAGTTTAATCAATGTTTGGAAAGCATTGTGATTATGTTTTAGCACTTATCAGTTCTCTGCACAACTGCTCTTAACAGTGTATTGGAAAGGATGAAGCATAGATTATCATTCAGTGTACTCGCAGAGAAGTGGGTCTAGGATGAGAATTAAGGAAGAAAAGAAAAATAAACCCTCAGGTTTTGTTTCCACTTTGTGGACTTGAAAGATCCCCTGGCATTTTTCATAAGAATAGGGTTTGCACAGTATCTTTTGCTAAAATTTTCTTTCCCTCCAACAATTTATTGTATTGTGATTAGTTGCCACTATTGGTCACAACAGTGATGCATTTCAGTGCTACTAAAGTAATTTGGGAATGTTGGGATGAAAGACTCGCTATAAATATAAAATATTGATATAAGCCTAGTTAGTTGTCCAGCTGATCGTTCTGTTGTGCATTTACCACTACTTCATACTCAGTCATGATATTTGCAAATGCATATTATGTGTGTGTGCAGTTCTCAAAATTTAGTTCATATCCATGTTCCATTGGGAGGGAAATATATGCCTGGAAAGGAATACAATGAAAACCTATATTGAACAACCACCCAAAGGAACAGCAAAACTCAGTTGCATAGCAAGTGTGACCTTTATCTAAAGGGGGAACACCATTGCACTGTAAAGTTTGCAGCAGGGGTTCTCAACCTTTTTCTTTCTGAGCTCCCCCTCCCACAATGTGATATAAAAACTCCACGGCCCACCTGTGCCACAACAACTGATGTTCTGCATATAAAAGCCAGGACCAGCGTTAGGGGGTAGCAAGCAGGGCAATTGCCTGGGGCCCCATGCCACAGAGCCCCCACAAAGCTGTTGCTCAGGCTTTGGCTTCGGCTTCAGCCCCAGGTGGCAGGGCTCAGGGCCCTGGGCTTCATCCCCATGCAGGGGGGCTTCGGCTTTTTGCCCGGGGCCCCAGTGAGTCTAATGCTGACCCTGCTTGGAGGATACTCAGAAACCTGCTTGCAGCCCCACATGGGGCCCCGGACCTCTGGTTGAGAACCACTGGCTTGGAGGATATTTTAAGTGTTTAAGTCAAGCAGTGGTTCTCCTATTTTTACTCCAGGCAGGTCATTTCAAAATGAAGAGATCCTCTCAACATGCAGTTCCCCACTGCGTGGTTCTCAAACATCCCCTAAGCCTTTTCTGGTGCACTTTTTGTTCATAGACCACATTTTAAGGCCACTTGTTAAGAGAAAGAGCCACCTAGTTTCCATATCTCTGGACCTGCCACAATAGAAGTAAGACTGTGGGGATGACCTCAGCAAACTGCAGATCTTCTGCCCACCTGATCTCCTTGTTATTGTACTCAACTGAGCAAAAATAGAATACAGTCTGGGAAATGATTGAAATGGGAGACCAGGTTGTCTGTTGCACTGGAAAGCTAGATGTAGCGAATGATTTGGGGCAAGTGCCTGCTTTTCCTTATGTGTCAGTGCCACTGAAATATCTGGTGGGTGATAAATATAGCCAAACATTCATTCTGATTAGAGATAGCTAAGTAACTTAGCGGTGCAGCTAGTCAGAAAGTTTCAAAATTTTTAACATGAGATGTTTTTTTTTTCTCAATTTTTCAACCAGCTTTACTTAGAAGGCCACTTAATGATCCCATAAGAGGATGCTCCCACCAGAAAAAAAAAATCCATAATTTCAGCAACACAGATTTCAACACAGTTTCAGCTGTGTTAGGACTAGAAGCCAGCCTCCTACCAGACCCATACTGTAACCACTAGATAATGCTGGCTCTTGCCAGTATTTGATTGATCATTATGTAATGAAATTTAAACTCTGGCATAACTAATGGGAAACATGATGCTGAGTCTTTTTAATGTATTTGTTCAAAAGGTATATTGGAACTAGCAAACCAAACAAATTTGCTTGTAGCAAATATGTATAATGTGCTTTGACTTTTTCTGGTTAAAGAGGGCAAATGGTACGTTTCCTAAGCTGTACATTATGTGATCAGAACTAGAGAAAATATGTGGCATGTGACATTTCAGGCCACTAAAGTTGCTTGAAGTTAGCTTTTTGCAGGACTCCAGTAAAGTAAAATGCCAAGATGTACTGGAGTCAGTTAATTCCAATGATAAAGCATTGTCAATAATGTCTGGATCTCGTGTAACAAAAATGCAGTACTCAGAACTAACTTGGCAGATTGCTTTCTCCAAAGTCAGCAAATCCTGACAGAAACTCATCAATCAGTGACCTCACATTCCTGCACATGTGCAGGTATAACAGACTCCTCATCTTCTTTGAAAACTAGAGAGATGTTCAAACTTTTCAGTTTTCTTTGGTTTAAAGTCCCTTGAGCTAAGAAAAGAATCTGCAGTTTTCCTTTTCCTTGGGAACTTGACACTTGTCACACTAAGATGGCCAGACAGACAGATGCAGCTATAAACAGTAATCATCAGACTGACCTCTTCTTTCTTATTCTTTAGCAGGCCAGATTATTTCTTTTATCTCCTTCTTTTCTGTATTAAGCCAGAGAATATCTGTGAGAAACAGTGTCCAAACAAGTCCCATGCCAAACTGCTTTGAGGAAGTTGCATTGATTTTGGCCTCCTCTGCAAAATTTATATAAAAGATAGCAATGGGGCATCACTGAAAGACATTCCTCTGTCAATATCATTTCTAGTGCAGGACTCTGTGTGTGAATGGAGAGCTGCATTAATCACACTATTACCAGTTATGGTTATGGGTCATTAGTAGACTCACTGCTTCTGTCCTCTTCCCTGTTCTAATTAGGTCTTCCTCCATCCTTTTCCTGTCTGAGTCGCTATTTTATTGTTTGTTTGAGTTTCTTATAACAATAACCTAGCTTGTTTTGGCAAAGAGATTTCACATCAGCCACATCTCCACTGGGCATCTATATTGGCTAGTAGTATCATAAGGCTTACACACCAATACAAGAGATTGCTGACCCTCCGTTTATTTTGCTGGATTTCAGAATGGTCTGAATGACTATGACTGCTATCTATAACGGTTATGACCTTTCTATCTGAGCTGATCATCTGTGAGTATTAGGAAGGAATTTTATTCCCCTTAGTCTCCTCAACAAGGGCCCAGATACTAGTTTGCAGACTTCAGTGGAAGCTCCTGGGATCTCAACTCTTTTGAAAATCAGGCCATTTATTTAGGTGCTTAAATTTGACGTTAGGTGGCTAGTTTAGACTCTTATTTTCTAAAAACTTGGCCTACTGTTCATCTCTATTATCCTCCTCCTGGTGGTCTTCAGCAACAGAAACAAGTAGTATGACAAAGGCCATGAGGTTGCCTGGTATTATAGTTTTACTTGCAGCTAGGTCCAAGGCTACATAAGGATTTGGTCCAAGGAATTCTTATTCCATGTGGTCTTGACCTGAGAGGAACTTTTACTGTGTATCCATTTTTGTGGGAGCTGTGAATGAATAGTTTGGACAAAGCCTTTGTCCTGCAATCTGTGGGGCCGTTTCAGTAACAAGAGTAGACTGTACATTCTCAGTAATCTGTTACTGTTTCTTTTTAACTGAATACATTGAAGAGTCTGATACGAGTCTCAATGACGTTAATGGAGTAGAATTAGGCCCTAAGTGGTTTAGTTCTTTTTCCTTTAAACCCCACCCCACCCCACACACACACACACATTTTAATTGAAAAAGCATCCAAAAGAACTAAATTATTTTTGTTAATAACTAAATTTGGCTAAATGAATTTATTTTTAAAACGTGCATAACATGTAATTCCTCATCTGACTGATTAACTCCTTAGTTAATATTTACAGCTGAGTTATAAACCCCTGGAATAACAGAGAGATTCTTCAAATGCTGACAGACCCTTCACTTTAACGTGGAGGAATGGCACTGTTAGAATTAAAAACACCAGCATTAATAATCAGCACAGCTACTCTGCCACCAAGAAGTAGAGACAGCAATGCGATAGTTCCTCCAGGATATGCTAGAAGGTTGCTGTCAGACTCCACTAGCAGTTTTAAAGTCTATTTGATTTGATATGTCGCCTCTCTCATCACCTCCGTAATAATATTGCCAGCAGGACCTGTCCTTGACTCATTTTCCTTGTACCCAACAATGCAGTTTGCTGCAGTTAAAATGTTTCATCCTGATCTGAGGCCGTGAGTGGTCAAGCATTTCTTTCATGGGAAGCCCAGGCTATGTAAAAGGCTGTACAAATAAACCTAAGAAGTTAGAATGTTTGATGTTCAGAAGTTTGGCATCTTTACATGTAAGCCTGATACGAATCCTAGGTTGTGTGGCTTAAGAACTGGACCTGGATTTAGGAGACCTTGGATCTATTCTTATCACTGTCTTATTGGGTGACTTTAGGCAAGTTACTTCACCTTTCTATGCCTCTGTTTCACAGCTGTAAAATGGGAATAATGATACTGACTTCCTTTGAGATCTACTGGTGAGCAGCCCTACCTAAAAGCTAACTTTTATTATTCTTTTAACCTTAAAGTGATAAACACTTCATTTCTACATTTTATGCCATGTCTAAGGGCCAAACCTTGCCTATCTGTAGTTCTGCAGCTTGGGAATGCAGGAGGAACAGAATTTATAGAGACTCTGCAGGTAGTCCCTTGTGCACCACAGAGTCCAGCTTTGTGGGCAATTAATTCCCTTAGGAGATTTGGGTTGGAGGGTCCAGGGCACAAGAAGAGTTGTGGTGGATCTCCTACTGTGTAGAAACACTAATCACTGTTCCCACAGAGCCAGTGAGCAGAACCAAAAAGGGCTACTACCTCCTCAGGGCTGCATGAGAGGCTGCAGAGTGTCTCCAATGGCCTGAGAGGGCATGATTTCTCTTTCCGTGAAACCTACACTGCGCCAAACTTAGCTTCTTGGGCATGGTAGAGGGGAGGAGGATTGAGATCTAACATTTTTGCTAATATTCTGTAATGGAAACAAGTTAATTCCCAGTCTGCTCTGTGTGTGTTGCCATTATTAGTCACCTCCCTAAGCACCTGGTTTCCCATATTAAACCTATTCAGCTCCTCAAGTGAGAATTTTCTATCCATACCTCCAGATGAGTCTTCCTTGGATATTTGTGCCTGGAACCTATTAGTATTAATGAGAGCTATGTATGCACAGTGGGAGGAGAGTGCAGCCTTTTGTGTGTGAGGTACAGGAATCTCTGTCACTGGCAGGTGAGGGCTAAAGGGAACAGTGCCAACAATGCCTTGTCTTCTGCTTGCAAGATGTATTCATAGATATTAAGCCATTTCTTTACAGCTATTTTCCTCTCATAAACTCATGTGAAACCAACTGCAAACTACTAAATAATTATCCATTCTCTAACCTTTAACAAGAATAAAAGGCACAGCACTGACTTCAATATTTGCTTTTAAGTGCCTCCTCCCTTCATCTTGACCTTGACTTAGTCACTAAATTTGCCTGTAGCTTTTACCAAGTCATCAGAACTAATGGAATATATTTGGGGTGTCCAGCACAGAGGGGGGTCATTATTCTTGGGTGGAGATACAATATGGGTAAATAAAATGTTTAATTGCAAAACTAAAGGAAAGGGAAAAGAACATTTATAATGAGCACTTGGTGCAGCTTTCCATTGTTCTTTTGCTCAAGGAGTGTGTCCATGACATCAGATGATGAACATTGTGGTCTTTTGGTTTTTTTGACACTTACAGATCTTTTTTTTTTTTTTTTGGCTAGGTTTTAATTCATTTTGATTAATGTCCCTGAGATGAGGGGACAGATTATCTAAGAGAAAAAACTATGTCAGTTTGAATGCCAGCAAAACTGCAGAAATACCAAACTTCCTCTGTTTCACAGCAGCAATTGTAAATGCCTTTTCTTCTCAGCTGCTTTCCTTCTGCTGTCATGGTGGTAGAGTGCACTTCCCCAATCCCCTCAGGAAAAATGAAACAACGTCAAAATCATCCTTCCTGATAGAGGCAAAGCTTATAACAGGAACTCCACTATGCACTTGAGTTTTGCCAGCCTTTCTGTGTACAGGAACCTTGACATGGCTCCTATAACAACTCGTATTAGCTTGTATCGCTTTTCAGCTTTTCAAAGATGCAGAGCTCTTCTGCTGACTTATCCTAGCAACAGGACCAGGTCAGTTTTATTGGCTGCATCTCGAGAGTACATATTAGTTTCATTTTCTCTCAGAGGCAGAGGAAACGATGTTAAGGAACAGAGGGCTCCTGCAGGGAAAAGCCCTAAGGACAGTCAAGCTGACAGGAAAGCTTAGGCTAAGATTTATGTTGTAAATTAACATTAAAGGCAAACACAAGGAACAGTGTAAATTTTGACTATATTTTGTGTATTTGTACTGTTGTATAAGCAGGGTGAGACTTCATTTTCCTAAAAACATATATAGAATACACTTGTTTGTGTATATGTATATACCATATTTTAAGCTATCAAAACTCCTATTTTTAATATATATAATATATTTATGATTATACAGTATATTTCTCTATATATAATATTAGAACAACTATTAAAGTTCTATATTTAGAGGTACCTATAGTCTCTTAAAGTCATTAACACATCGTCCCAAACTGGACATTTTTACTGTATGAATACTTCACTTGTAATGATATAATAAAAAATGTAAGTTTTAGCTGAACATTTGCAAATACAAATTACTTCTTGAGTGTTTTGTCAGTTTTCTTAATATTTTTATAATAGCAGATCTTTGCAATAATCTTCTTGCTAACATGAATCTAGATTTCTTTGTAAGCTTATGTCTAAACAATTTTAACAACTTTATAAATAATAAAGCATTGCTCTATAAATGCTGATTTGTGCATATGTGTGGTTTTCATTCCTTCTAGACATTCTCTTTGTCCTCTTAATCTCTCTCAACACTCCTTCAAAAATAAAAATGACCAGAAGTTAAAAGTCAAGGATTTCCTTCAGTAGTACTGGCTACTTTCCATTTGTAGTTAAAATAGTTTATAGTCTGTAATGACTAGATTCTCTCTCTCTCTCTCTCTCTCTCTCTCTCTCTCTCTCTCACACACACACACACATATATATCACTTTCAAGTAAATTAATCATAAATAACTCCTTTCTTTTATTCAGGCTTCTTTGTTCTTCACCGAATTATTCCTGCAGAAAGCAATGGAGAAGTAGTCAACATTTTATTGTAAGAAAGTTTTAAACAAAGCCACTCCCAGAAGACACAAGAAATATGTTTGTAGTTTCTTCTCTTTGAAACTCCTGGCTTTATGGTACTTGCAACCTGAGCTCATATACAACAAACTCTTAATCACAGAACAGTCTGTTTTGACAGTACTAAATGATCCATGCAAGTCATCCTTGCTGTACAAGAATTCAGTAATGTCTCCATGTCAACACTTTTTAAAGAATATGCTAACGTTAACTTGCAAACATGGGCCAGAGCCCAGATCTTTTCAAAAGAGTAACATTTCGCATAATTTTTTATGTTCTAAATGGCTGATCTATATTCAGATCTTGGAAGCTCAATGCAATGTGAGTGTCATACTGGAAGCAAGAGAGAGGTCATGGTAGCTAGCTGTTCATGGACCTCATTTTCTGACTTGTTATAGACTTACTAGTCATAAGAACAGAAGAACGGCCATACTGGGTCAGACCAAAGGTCCATCCAGCCCAGTATCCTGTCTACTGACAGTGGCCACTGCCAAGTGCCCCAGAGGGAGTGAACCTAACACATATATTGTTGAAAGATTTCAATTCATTCCATTACTAAATCAATTCTGTTGTGTTAAAACCTGCTAAATCACAAGTGATTGTCATTATCACTTGTTTATGGTACCTTAACAAATCCATGCCCACCAGAACTTCTTGGTTTTCATTGCACACTTGCACACTGTGGCCACTCAGAACTTCTTGGTGACACTGGGGAGAAACTGAGACCCTTTCTGCTCAACTTGCTTACCCGCCTCGTGAGCTGAAGGAGAATCTTCTTTGGGTGACACACTACCAAGCAATTCTTGACTATCCACTTGAGGGCATTCAAGGCTGAAATCTTGGAGGGAAAGCTCAGGAGATCATAGCACTATTGAACCTAAACCCTACCCCTCAGGTTTGAACCACAAACTCTAATGTAAAGAAAACAAGATCCAATCACTCTCCTCAACTCATGTCTCATGAGAAGCGACAGTTAGGGCCAGGCAAAACTCTGTGGTCTCCTTTGACAGAGGGCTGTGAGGATATTTTCATGGGTGTTGATCCCACATATTGTGCTATGTTTTGAGTTTCGAGTTTGAAACGAATCCAAAGACTCAAAGTGAAACTCATTTGAAATGTGTTGACTTTAATGGCAAATTCTCTAAAAGAGAAATCATCAGTAAAAACTTTCACCAGCTCTGTTCTAAAGTAACTTCACCTTTGTCAGTGCCTTAGGATGATGCACTGAACTATTGTAGAATCAAATATGGACTGAAATGTGGAGTTAACTGGGATTTCAGCAGCAAAGGAGTCCTTGGATCTTGCTGTTTATATGGAGTTAAACATAAAGGACAACCCATTATGTGTGAAAACAATGTGAGAAATTCCAAGGGGACTGTAATTGGTCCTTAGGTTGGTATTCAGGACTGTGACTAGAATTTGACAATACCCCAGTGCTACAATGTAAGCTAATCTTCATATTCATCTTCCCAGCTCTTAGGTTTTTTAAGCAGGAAAATAGAAAGG
Source organism: Trachemys scripta elegans (assembly GCF_013100865.1). Lineage (NCBI taxonomy): Eukaryota > Metazoa > Chordata > Testudines > Emydidae > Trachemys > Trachemys scripta. Next base: position 20,106,086 of record NC_048306.1, read on the forward strand.
AAGATGGGTCCATCCACTCAGGCCTGGTCTATACTACCCGCCTGAATCGGCGGGTAGAAATCGACCTCTCGGGGATCGATTTATCGCGTCCCGTCGGGACGCGACAATCGATCCCCGAATCGGCGCTCTAACTCCACCAGCGGAGGTGGTAGTAAGCGCCGCCGACAAAAAGCGGCAGAAGTCGATTTTGCCGCCGTCCTCACAACGGGGTAAGTCGGCTGTAATACGTCGAATTCAGCTACGCTATTCACGTAGCTGAATTTGCGTATCTTAAATCGACTCCCCGCTGTAGTGTAGATGTACCCTCAGTCTTAGCACACAGTGGAGTAAGCACAAGATTTCTGGGCTAGTGTGTGCTGGTGATGGGAAGCATGTATGCCAGCTAGCAGTGAATTTAGCCATACACCCAACCTGGCAAATCACTTCCTGTTGGGGCCATTGTGAACCTGTATGATGACTAAGGAGACGACTAAGGGGGAATATGATAGAAGTCTATAGAATTATCAATGGTGTGGAGAAAGTGAATAAGGAAGTGTTATTTACTCCTCCACGTAACATAAGAACTGGGGTCACACAACAAATTTAATAGGCAGCAGGCTTAAAAATAACAAAAGGAAGTACTTCTTCACACAATGCACAGTCAACCTGTGGAACTCATTGCCAGGGAATGTTGTGAAGGCCAAAACTATAACTGGGTTCAAAAAAGAATAAGATAAGCTCATGGCTCTATTAGCCAAGATGATCAGGGATACAACCCCATGCAGTGGGGTCCATATGCCTCTGACTGCCAGATGCTGGGACTAGATGACAGGGAATGGATCGCTTGATGACTGCCCTCTTCTGTTCATTCCCTTTGAAGTATCTGGCATTGGCCATTGTTGGAAGACAGGATACTGGACTAGATGGACCATTGGGGGTCTGACTCAGTATGGCTATTCTTATGTTATCTTCTTATGCATGTATGGTAGCTAGTTCCTGTCTCTGGCTATCTCAAGTTTGTCTAAACAGTGCAGACAAAATAATTAGTCCTTTACTGACCTTAGAGGTGGGCTCGAGTTGTGACATTCAAATCCATACTCATGTCTAAATCTGACCTTTTATAAGCTAGACAGGTGTGGAAAAAAGTTTGGATCCAGTGCTCTTGTTCAGATCTGAATAAGTGATTTTGGAGGCTAAAATCTTGAACAGTGCTCCATGAAAGTGAAGATAATCAGAAGGAAACATATATTTCTGCTAGTCTTGTAATGTATCATCTAGGTATTTGTCTGTTCTGTTAAAATTACTGATATTGGGGGTATGGGCATACTACATTTGCCAGGCATAATTGGCAGATTCATTATGAGCTTCCTTGACTTTCCTTTCTTTGACGTGTCAGATTCTGGCCATTCATATTCTGGCTTCAATTCCTGATAATTTTAATTCTCCCAAATGCATTCTACATGTGACCAAATGAGACAGTTCGACCTTAAGGTTCTATAAATAACAGGATAACATTAAATATCAAAGGACTGAGGCATTCACTTGGTGTTTATTGTTCTTCATCTGTTCTGCATGTTAACATGTTAGCTCAGAATTCCTGTTGGCAAGGCCAGAATTGTGATGTCATTGAAGGTTTGGTAAAGTTAGTTCTCCAGCCATATGTTTGGCAAACATTATGAGGAAAGAAATTAAAATCATGTTAGTATTAAGCAGTCAAGAAAAACCACTAATACTTAGACTTGGTCATTTTAAGATTGTATTATACAAAATGACAGAAAGACAATTAGAATAGCCAGTGTCTTGGAATTATAACAGTATCCTGAGGAAAGTGGACCTTAGATGGTATTGTATGGAACAGTTGTCCCATTGTTAAGTTAACTAGACATCAGGTTATAATTAAGCAATTAGACATGACAGGCACTGCCTTTCTATGTGAAAAGCACACACCTCAGAGAGTGTTATAAAACACAAGCCTACAGCATTAATGACTTTAACCACACGAGAAGTGTAATCATTGCCATGAAATATATGATCTGAGGTGTCGTATTGCCATTATGGAATGGTATTTATACAGTACATAAAAATAAGGTAGACAATTAGCTACTCTGCTCAGTGTTGTCATCACCTGTGTATTTACTATATAGTAAAGACATGGCTATGACTTCATTACCAACCAATCAGAAAGCTCTAATTTTGTCCAGCATTTTAAAGTCATTCCACCGTACAAAATGCCCAACATTTTTATTCTCCCATGAAACAGACTACCAAACCAAGCTCGCAGAAAACATGATACTCCATCTCTACAAATACATCTTGGAGGAGAAATTGTTTTGCTTGTTTAAGAATTTCACAATACAACAGTGTTTCCCCAAGCTTATTTGTAGCAAATCAACCTCCATGCCTTCCATAAACATCTGTGCCACACTTCTTGACTGGTAGTCTATTGCCCTTATGACTTTTACCTGCCAACAAATTACTCCGAGACAACTGGTGCCACCATGAACATCCACATTGGAGTGTCATATTGACTAATAATATTTAGCATTTGTATTGCATTTGTGTTGTTTAAAGAGCTGTGTGAGACAGGTAAATATTACTAACACTCTTTTGAGGGAAAACAGACAAAGGACCAGATTCAGCCCTGATGAAAGCTGGCACAAGGTCCGTGAAGTCAATTGTAGTTAGTGGGTATTGAGCCAGCTTACATCAGAGCTGAATTGGGCCAAAAGAAAGTAAGTCAGTTGCCCAAAATTACAGAGTGAAGTTCCTTTGGAGTGGCACCGATTCTGATGCTTGGACCAGTTGACCACGCCTCTCTCTAAAACCCCCTCTGATGTCTTTACCACAAGAAGCTAATGATATTGACATATGCTGAATGATGGGCTTGTAAGAAACAATTAGTTTACTCCAATAGTACTTTATAGGCATGATGAGCAATAACCATGAGACCAAAGTCTCCCTGGGCAGTCTGTCAGATATAGCTACATTTTATCCAGAACAAAGTTTTGTCTTTGGGAATTAAAGCCTTGTATCCATTTGTCATAACTGCCCATTTCTGCTTTGGTGGCAGGTTTCTTTATCATACTCCCCCATCTTTTAGACACTGAAGCAGAAAATGTCTCTCTGTCTCAAGCTCTCCTCGTTCTCATCCGTTACACAATCATTCCTCAACTACTGTACCAAAACTACATTGGTTTGCACAGCTGGAAAAGAGAAGTAAAGCCAGAAAGTGAAAGGAAAAAAGAAAGCAGACAAGAAGTTAGACAAAGGCAAAAGTTGAGGACTAAGAAAGAAACAAGGAAAGATGCATAAGCAGAGAAATTAAGAGAGGTGAGGTTTACAAAATTACAGAGGAAAAAGGATGGGTGGAGAAGACAACTATGGTGGTCCTAAATCCTGTTGCTCCACATGATCTTTTCACAAAGAATTATGAGTCACCAAAGTTTTAGGGGTGAGCTACTGAAATTTGTTTTGGGCTTCCCACTGGACTCCCATGCAGGATGCAAGAAACCTCCCATTAGCTAATGCAGAAAGGATGTGATCTAAGGAAAAAGGAATGTTCCAGTGACAGAGGGATCAGAACCCTGCCAGCTCAGAAGAACAGAGCAGAAGGTCTGGGCATGACTCATATATGCCTCTCCCACCATCATATACCCATCACCCAGGACACGTTACATGGTAAAGCAAATAAGATGTTGTCAATGTTAGAGCTCTGAAGGAGTCTGAGATCAGGAAGAAAAGTGTGTACAATTTGGGGTTTTATCAGTATTAACAGTCTTTCAAAAACATTAAAACCAGCTTGCCCACTTCCCTGGTGTTTAATAGCTAGTAAAATAACAACATAAAATATTATTTAATGGGTCTGATTTTCCACAGCCGTGCACATTCTGGAGTTATTTATTCCTGTACAAAGTGAGTGTAAAACATTCCCATTCTAATCTAGTACCATTTAATACCACTTTGCACTGTTGTAAATTACTCCACTAGGTGCCAAGACAGTGGTGTAACGGGTCCAAGTGCTATACATCTGTGATACTTCCTAAGGGTACTCAGGGCTGCTAGGCTCCTCGCCACCTCCTGCCCTTAATGTGAGGGAGCCTGTTCTGTGCCTGCCAAGGGTCAGCTCCCTGACTCTCCACCACAGGCAACACAAACACTCGCCTCTCAGCCCACGCATGTTTCGCTGTACCTCATGCCGGCTTCAGATAGGTACATTCCAACCCCTAAGTCCTCCAAGCATGCCCCTGCATTCCAGCCCCTCATCTACTGGACACTCACAGAATTACAAGACCTGCTTTTCTTAAAGGAACAGACACTGCAGCTTACTAGTTACACCTTGGAACACAGCTCCACTTAACACACAGCACATAGATTTGTTTTCAGAGAAAACAAGTATACGTTTATTTAACAGAGAATAGACATTCAAATGATCGCAAACAAAAATATTGGAAACAAAGGGTTACATATAAAATAAAATCATAACACACATTCTAGAGTCAAAACTCAACTAACGAGTTGCCTTTTGTCTAATAAGATAGTGCTTAACCCAAGTCCTTCTGATAACATTTTTCAACCAGGATGGTTGAGGCCCTTCTTTCATGAGCTCAAAGCCGCTGGCAGCTTGCCTCTCCCTGAGGTAGAATGCCAGGGAGTCTTTCTGCACCCACAGATGTATCAGCTCAGACCTTTGATCTTCACCTGAAAACAGCTTCATTGTCATCATCCCCTGCTGTTTACCTCTTCCTATTAATTTTCCTTCTGAGGCCCCCGCAAGCTCTTCATTAGCATCAGGCTCAGTATGCTAATAGACTTCTATTGTAGGACACACAATACACAGTGGGCAGCTAGGGAGATAAGTGTCTCCCACCGCCTGTCCAGAGACGTCTGTCTCAAGGCACGCTACCTCTGAGTGACCTCTCTTTAAGTACAAGACAATAAGTACATAATTTCCAACATATATACATATCTCCTTCTCCTTACATATTATCTACACATACATTTAGCATAGAGTATGATGACCAATGAGACACAGGCTTTCAACAGAAACCTTACATGACACTCTTTTGTGAAACAGAATGTAAATACTGGACCTCTGAGTTCCCTGTAACCCGTAAGCCCCCTGCACCCTCTGCCAGTTGGCATCAAGAAGTCCTAGGGTCACAGTATTTATCATCCCAAAAGACCTCAAAGCACTTTTTAAACTGTAAATGCAGGAATCCCATCATCCAATACTGAAATTTATTCAGCTTGGAGGTGCCCAGAGGCACCTGTTTAACCATGCACAGAAGCACGACACAACATTTGGGACAGGAAGGCAAGCATACCCCGTTGCCATTAATATCTGTCATCTGGAGATAATTCTCAAAACAATGAAAATTGTTTCACTGTCATTTTGAGTTTGTTAAAGCCTTTCTCATCTGTCTTCAGCTCTGTGTCTGCTGCTGGAAATGACATACTCCTTTCCCATTTAATTTTATTTACAATAACACAAGTCTCAGTAACAATAATGGACTAAATCCTGCAGTCATCATACTCAGGCCATACATTTCAATGGGAATTTGGCTGAGTAAGTACCCTACAATATTTGGCCCAGTAATAATGCTTTGCCCTTATATGATCACCTTTTATTCAACGTTTGCAGTGTTCTTTTCAGGTCCATAAATTATTAACCCTGTTTTACAGAAACAGGGATGCAGAGAGGTGAAGTGACTTCCCCAAAGCCACCTAACAAGCCAAAAGGAGAGCCAGTAAGTATTAGCTTTAAAAGGTGATAAGACCACTTAAGTGACATCATCCCTTTCAAAAATTAGATCCAGTGATTTCCTTTACCTGCTGTCAAAGTTTGTCACAACCGTGAAATGGTCCCACACAGGAATAGGGGTGGATGGAAAACATGGTGGGAGCAATCTATGGGAAAAGGAGTGAGTGTATTTGGGTTTGGGTGTGTGTTAATTATCCCTTTTCGCCATCTGTGAACTTAGGTGGAGTGTTTGACCCTAAAATGCAACCAATGCAAATGCTGCTACTTGCTAGGAAGTGTAGGTGGGCTGTTATGCTTTTCTTTTATAAATGTCCATAAAGCCTTAATCATTAGGGGAAAAGGCAGCTTTGTTATGAAAAGCAATTACAGTCACTTTTTCCAAAAGGTACATTGTACTTGCTCTCAGATTGTTGCATTGTGTGGTGATGAATAACACTTGGAAGCAGATGTCAAAGTTATCACTGCTCAGTGGAAATAGTACATTTTTTTCCATTTTAAGTCTAATTTAGACTATATCAAAGAGAAGAAAAAAATTTAAAAGCCGAAAACATGTTGAAACAACGTTACGGTTGTGACAGAAGTTGACGACAGCCAGGAAATTCCAAGTTATGGCCCTCACTCTGTCCTTTGTGTGAGTTCAGGATAGAAGTTCAGCCTCCCAGCTCCTGGAACAGTTTGTGTCACAAAAGCTTTAAGTTTCTGAAAGGTGTTATTTGCTATTACATGTTTGCCTGTTAGTTCCTGCCTGTTTCCCTCCTCCTCCTTTGATCTTTCATGAAAGTTTATAAAAACCCACATTCTGTACCATGCTCCTTACAGTGCTGCTTTAGGCTCTTGGGTAAATATGTACTTACAAAAAATTAGTCTTAAGTACTCACTACCCCAGAAAGTCCCCCGAAGGATTCATTCTGGTCTGTTGGATAAATACAAATGTCTGTTTATATATATGTTTATAAAGGGATGTGGTGTCCACATAAACCTCATTTTAAAATATTTTCCTTCCATCTGTTAGTAATAAGAGCAGCTCAAATTATTAAAACAGAAAGAATGTTTTAAAAAATCATATTTACTATTTTACCATTTGAACGTTTAAAAAATATTGCATTTTACTCTAAGTTTGACATTAAAAAGTAGCTTGGACAGTTTCACTTTAATTCTCACACAGTGTAAAAATGATTCATACATTATAAAGCCAGAAGGGAGGGACCGTTGTGATCATCTAGTCTGACCTCCTGCATATCACAGGCCATAAGATTTTCTTGAATTAATTCTGTTTGTATCAGAGCATATATTTCAGAAAAACATCCAATCTTGATTTTAAAATTTCCACTGATGGAGAATTCACCACAACCATTGGTAAATTGTTTCAGTGATTAATTACCCTCACTGTTAAAAATGTGCACCTTATTTCAAGTCTCAATTTGTCTTGCTTCAAATTCCAGCCATTGGTTCTTGTTATACTTTTGTCAGCAAGATTTAAGGGTTTTCTATTATCAAATTTCTGTTCCCCGTGTAGGTACTTAAAGGTTGTGATCAAGTCACCTATTAATCTTGTATTTGTTAAGCTAAACAGATTGAGCTCCTTGAATCTTTCACTATAAAGCAAGGGGCAATATACAGGCCAGAATCACGATAGTAGTCTCAAAATATTCAGGAAGCCAGTCATTTGGGGAACCATTGGACAAAGCCATGATGTAACCCTCAGATTAATCAAAAAAGACTTTGCAGATCCCCCAACTCCAAATCTAGGAAAAGGGAAAGACAGCCTTATTACAGATCTATATAACCTTTCCATGACTGCTCCTCTAAGCATGGAAGGCTAGACTACAGTAAACACAAATGGAGCAAGTCCAAGCCCAGAAAGGGGAGAGACCAGTCTTCCTGCAATGCAAATTCCCAACATAGAAACAATGCCTGACTATGTTCAGGAGAGTTCCAAGGTGCAACACATAGGTGGCAGTCTATTAAAATTCAAGGACAAATGGCCTCTTTACACATTGGACAGATAAGTCCTTGATATGATTCTACAAGAACCAGAGAATTTTCAAAGATACTGAATCATTGTTTTCTCCCCTCTACAGTATTCTACTAAGAAGGCAAAATATGCTAAAGACCATAGATCATCTTTTGCGAATCAGTGAAGTAGAGACAGTTCCCAAGCTGGAGATGTACTCCATCTACTACTCAGTCTTGTTTTTGGTACTCTGGTGGATGAGTCCAAAGACAGATTCTAGGGTGGGATAGCCATGGCAGAGGCAGAGAGGTCTGTCATAACACCAGATGCCAGTCTGGAAGGATGGGGAGTTCACCATGAAATCGATGGCGCAAGAGACACACATGTTCTCAGTGCAAAAGAAAGGCCATGGGTCGCAGGTGAACCGCTGTTTTGGGGAGGCAAGCCCACCAGCCCCGCCCCTTCTACCCAAGGCCCCACCCTCCACACACCGGAACCCTGAAACCCCCCTCAAACCCTGTAAAAGGAGAAGCCCTGACTCTGAGGGGCCCCTCATGACTGAAGGAGCCCCAGCCCACCCGCCCCAGCCACATCAGGCTGAGCCGCTGCCGCTGGCCCCCCCAACCCACCACCCCCCTGAGCGCCAGGCCAAGCTGCCGCCCCCTACCCCCCGCCAGAGTCGGGCTGAGCCGCCAGCCTCCCCCAGCACCAAGCCAACCCCAGCGCCAGGCCAGGCTGGAACAAGCTGCCGGCCTCTCCCAGCGCCAGGCTAGCCAAAGCGCAGGGCTGGGTCAAGCTGCCGGCCTCCCCCAGTGCTAGACCAGGCCAGGCTAAGCCGCAGGCCTCCCCCAGTGCCGGGCTGAGCCGCCAGCCCCCTAGCACCAGCTCCTCCCACCCCTGAAGGCCCCCTCCCTGCTGAGCCTCAGCACCCGAGGAGGAGGGACGTGGCAAGCAGCTGGATGGGTGGGATATGGAGTGGAGGAGGAGGTGGGGGTCTCGGGGAAGGGCTGGGGCCACTGCAGCCTCAGTGTCCGGCAGCGGGTTGGCGACAGCACCAGGGAAGGCAAAGCCTTCCCTGGCCTATTATACCCACCACCCATGAAGAAAGGCATAAATTTTCTAGAGCTGAGGACAATAAAATATGCTTTTCAATAATTGGCCCCAGTGTTGCCAAATGGTCAAATTCTGATAATGACAGATAGGGCACGTAAACCATCAGGGAGTACGAGCTCACAGGATCTCCAAAAGAAAGCAGCATTGATGTAGTGGGCAGAGGCCCATCTACAGTCTATCAGGTCCTTGCATATCAATGGCACTAGAAATGTGAAAAATGGCTGAGTAGCAGGTAAATCTATCAGGCAGAATGGAGTCTTCACAACAAATCATTCCGATTGATCATCAAAAAATTCAGAGTTCTGATTCTGGTTCTTTTTGCATCTAAGCCAAACCAGAAGGTTCACCAATAGTTTGCAAGAAAAAGGGAGCCGGGAGTGCTAGGTATAGATGCCCTGTTGCTCAAATGGTCAAAAGCATAAAGTTATGCTTTTCCCCCAGTGCCCATCATCTCTAGGAGAATACAGAAGATCAGAAAGATGGACAAGGAAGTGATCTTAGTGGCCTCCCAATGGCCTAGGTGGTCTTGGTTTCCTGACCTCATGAATATGTCAATGGAGCCACCATTGTCCCTGAATGAGAGTTCAGATTTATTATCCCAGGTCCAATTCTTCACCAAGATCCAAGCAAGTTAAATTTAGCAGCTTAGCATTTGAAAGGAAATTTCTAGAATAGAGGGGTTACTTTGCAACTCTGTTAGCATTGAGTAGAAAATTGACAAACAGGGCTTACTCAAAAATCTAATCTAAATTCAAAGCTTGGTGTAAATAGAGACATATTCAGGATCATGTAGGCAAAACGTCTCATGTTCTGGAGTTTTTGCAAGACAGTTTCAATATCAGGTTGCAGGCTAATACCTAGAAAGTACATGTTTTTGTATTGTCTGCAATTTTGAGAGCATCCAGAAAATCTTCCATTTCCTACCATAAGGACAGTTGTCGCTTCATTAGAGCAGTGCAGCTATTGCGTCATCATAAGGTGCATAGAGCTCCATCTGGGGATTTGAACATTGTGCTCACTGCCTTAATGCATGTGCCCTTTGAACTTATGAAATCTGTTTCACTATTATTTGTCTATCAAAAAGACCTTTTTCATTGCTAGCACTTCAGAAAGAACAGTGTGAGTCACTCCATCCTGCTGCATCATTCACAAAGATAAGATGGTTTTGAGAATGGGTCCCACCTTTATTCCAAAATGTAATAGGATTTTTCATTGAGAAAAAGGGTTCTCATTGCCTTTTTTGTTCACATCGTTCTCACCCAAAGGAGAAGCTATTACTTTGCTGAATGTAAGGAGAGCCTTGCAATTTAATCTGAAAAGAGCATAAAACAAGCACCACCTTTACTGGTTTAATTTCATCCAGGAAAAAGTGGTGCTAAGGCATCTCTATCATCGGTCTCATGGTTGTGTATAGAGCAAAAGAATTTAGTCCTCCAGTGGGCACCAGAGCTCATACAGTATGAGCAGTGGCGGCATTGTGACTAAGAAACCAGTAAAGCTGTAACTTGGTCATGCCTGCATACATTTACCAGGCTTTACAAAGTAGCTACTCAGTCTTCAGCTGATCATCCTGCATGCTGTGCTCATATATAACAAACCCTGAGGTTCTGTTGACCTATTCCTTCAAAGCAAGGAAAAGTTTCAGGTAAGCAACCACAAATTCTCCCAAACTTTGTGTCACCTGCAAACTTTATCAGTAATGATTTTATGTTTTCTTCCAGACCACTGATAAAAATGTTAAATAGTGTAGTGCCTGGCAGGATCCTGTTAGAAAAATACCTGCTCTATAATGATCCCTTATTTACGATTACATTTTGAGATCTATTAGTTAGCCAGTTTCAATACATTTGATGTGTGATTTTAGTTTTTTAATCAAAATGTCATCTGATATCAAATCGAATGCCTTATAGACGTCTGAACATATTACATTAATGCTATTATCTTTATCAACCAAATTTGTAGTCTTATCAAGAAAACATATCCAGTTAGTTTGACAAGCTCTGTTTTCCATAAACCCGTGTTAATAGGTATTAATTATAATTCTCTTTTAATTCTTTATTAATTGAGTCCCATATTCTGCCCAGGATCAATGTCTCGCTGACAGGCCTGGGTTGTCCCATTGACCCTTTTAAAATATTGGCATAACATTAACTTTCTTCCAGTCCTCTGGAACTTCCCCAGTGTTTCAAAACTTATTGGAATTTCAAGTATATCAAGGCTTATAATATTGTGTGTTCTTGAATGCAAACTCCCTACCCCATTTCCTTCCACAAAAATAAATGAATACAAAACTGTTTTAATTCAATATATTTCTTAAAAGCATTTCCAGTGGTATAAAGTTTTGTAAAATCCTTTTATTGCAAAACTTAAATTTTAGGCCTAAAGGTAGCAAAAGCTTTATCTTTTTAAATGCATATTTTTTGCATAGATCCTCATCATGCCATCAGAGTCATTCCAATCTGTGGCGAAATGCTAATTTTTGTGCTGTACACAGTATTTTAAAAAACATGTTAAGACAAGCAATTACATTCATTCTTGAGGTAAGGACTCAGCTCCCATTTGACTTTAGTGGAAGTTGCCTCCTGCTTACTCCAGGGTTCTTCATTTACCCTGCTTATTTCCACAGATCATGCGGTTTGTATTATTTAATGTATTTCACATTTTTAACACTGATTTTAATATAGAAAGAAAAATAAACAAATATTATTTGTGAGCTTCTGTCTTGTACATTCAGGCCAGAACGCACATATTTATGGCTGAGTTATAAACCTCTCCAAAAGGGGCAAAACCCAAAGCCAAGCTCAATCATATCTGGGAAACATATACAATTCCATCATCAATGAAACTAGAGAGGAGGCTGAACCTAATTGCTGGATGCGAGCCCTATCAAACTTTGATATGGACCCTTGGATGCTAGGTATGGAGCACCGTTTGACCTAGTGTCTTCATGGGGATTGTGGCCAGGTCTCCAGAACCTCTGTACAAAGGATGTTCTTAGCTATATGTGTTGTGGGTGAATATGGATTTTGATGCTAATTTTAATAGACTGAACAAAACTGTGGACTATGGTGTGTTTGAAATTCAGATCTTGATCTGAATCTTGTAGCTTGAGACCATCTCCAGTGGAAACTCATTCTGTCTGACAGCTCTGGGTGGGTGATGTGAAATGAGATGGGGATAGAAGTGGATATTTTATTACAAAACTCCAAATTATGTGGCGCTCGCTTGATTTTGAATTTTACTTCCAACTTTGAATCCAGTCTTCATTCACTGAAAAAATCACAACAGTTCTTGATCCACTCAAGCAAACCTTGTCCCTGTGCCGAGATGACTTGGTCTGATGTATGACAATATCAGGTTAGATTTTTGGTTTTATATTTTAGAATAAAATTATAGAAACAAAACATAAAATAAGTCTACAGGATGATGTGAATACCAACCTCTTTGCCATGAATGTTTAATATGTATATATTTGTGTAATGGAATAATATCTGCACATGCCCTTCCACCTCTAGCATTCTGGATTTCTGCCAGCATTTTTCTGTGCCTCCTGTCTGACACTAAACTCAGCTCTCTCGGCTGATGGCTAGAAAGCTGAAGGCACAGGCAGAAGCTGAGCAGAGTCAACAGAGGGCAACATCGCTTTCTCACTCATACATACAAAACTAGTACATTATAAGCTTCCATTCTGCTGCTCTGCCCTCAGCATCCCCCAAATTCATAATGAAGAATTTCACCCTTAAACTCCAGAAAATCACACTGGCCCTATCGCTGACTGGGGGATACTTCAGATAACCCCCCAGACTATTGCTTTTTTTTCAATCCATTTTCTAAATTTTTATTGGTCCAATAAACATAAATAGTGTTTGACACTTGTTTACGGTCCCGTATCAAGTTTTTTCTTTATTCTAAATAAATAAATAAACAATACTGTGTATAAACATGGTAACTGTTGTGTGAATTTACTGGCATTTAAAAACAGTCACTCTTAAAACTGTGACACATTTAGTTATCTTAATCTACACTAGCTCATAAAGTGAGGCAATTAATGTGTTGAATTAATAAGTCCCCTTTGTCATTCACAGTAAATGGTTCCTAAAATGCCTGTACTCTCTTCTAGATTAATAATAGCCTTTCCTGTAAACAGCTACAATCCCATATGAAAATATCCTAATGTAGGATCCTACACAATTGCAGTGATACATTTTTCCAGGAACCAAGTACAAAATCCATCATTCAATCAATAAACAAACCTCTCTCACACTTTTTTGTTCTTGCAAATGGTATGGTCAAACTGCTGCCTCTATTGGAAACGTCTTTTACAAGTGCTGTACGAGTTTGGGAAATCTGTCAAACATTCTGAGCAGCTGCTGAGCAGAGCCCTCCGATCCATGTATGCTTTGGCACTGGAGGGATGCACAGGAGCGAGGAGTGAGTGGAGGGACTGGGCTTTGAAGTCTGCTTGGTGATGTTATATTATTCTTGGCTCTTGGCACTTTGGAAAATACACTGCATCAAGTTCTCATCATTGCTGAAGTGCACAGTTTTTCTCAAGGCTGTGGAAGGGTGGTTTTAGCATTACATTCGGCTATGAAACACCTCAGTAATTTAGCTGCTGAGATTGTTATTTTTATTAAATTCTTGTTAGGTTTTTTCTCTCTGTGGTTGGACCTGTTCCATGGCTTGTTTTTGGGGGTGTTTCATGCTTTCACCCAGAAGCTCATGGGTACTTCATCTGTGAAAGCCAGATTTGCTTTGGAGTTTCATTCACAACTGAATTTACTACTTTGAAATGTGGATTCAGCGATATCCCACGCTCACAAAATTTGCCTTTCTATAGCATCTTCCACCCAAAGATCACAAAGCTGTTCACAAACATTACTAAAATTAGGCTCAAAATACCTGCATATTACATAAGAATTGTAATGAGTCGATGAGTGTGCACAACTCTGCCCTCTAACTGATTGATAAGAACCACCCTACTGTTTGTCAGAGGTCTTACATTGCTAACAGAGATTCTCCTTTAACTCAAGTGCTAGCAACATGTGCTTTTGGAATAAGAGGGTCACCATGAAGGGCTAAGTGTACATGTGTGAATCTTAGTGACGGCCAGTAGAGTAATGCACAGCAATGATTTCCCTTTAACTGGGAGTGGGAAGAGTAGGGAGGATTAATTAATTAGAGTTTGGAAAAATGGGTTTAAATTGCAGGGACAAAAGGTTTATCAAAGGAGCCTTGCAAACCCAAATGGTTGAGAGATTCATATGCCCTCAAACTGGTTCATCCTTTTCTTATATGGATGATACAGTATGCACCATTACTGGTAAAGTATGGCGATTGCTATGTGTTTGACTTGCCAAATCTTGATCTGCCCCACTTGTTCCTCCATGAAGTTCAGAAAAGAATTCCCATTTCCTGTACTTCCCCGTTGGAAATTGCCTTATAAATCTTAAAAGGTTCTTCTAATCTAAAACCCTAGAGGTAGAGATGGATTGAATCACACAGTTTGGGTCCATATCTGCTTGGCCTCAGAATTCCTTCCAATGGGTTCAGGTCCAATATACTGAAACTACCTAGTAGCTTCTAAGCAGCTAAATTGAATCAACAGAGCTGTACCAACTTTGTTTTATACATATTACATATGTGATGTAATAGCTACTGTGACTTAGCTAAGGTCTCATCTTCTTAGATATAATGCTTGATTTCCTTTGAAAATGTGATTTATTTTTCTTTTGTATTTTGTGTGATACTCACTGGCTTTGTGGTGTTTTCATAAATATGTTTGCAATGAAACCTTAAGAAATATAGTTTTTGAAAAATTATACAAAGATTTTAATTAGTAAGGGGGAAAATCCACGAATATTGATTTGTACATTGTTCACATCTCTCATGGACTGCTGCTTTTTGTAAACATTTGAACAATCAAGTTTTACTGGCAAGAACATACCTGAAAAGTGAATTTCAAAGTTGCACGTTATTAATCACAGAAACCAATTTTAAAACTTGCATACATAAGTACTGCTGTCAGAAGTGCTTGTGTATTTGCTTGTTCAAGGAATAGAAACAATGCCATATGACCTATTTGACCAATCACAGTGAAGCAGAACCTCTTGAATTTTGAATTTTCACAATTGATTCATAGAGTAAAAAATGTGAGAAGGTGTTTATAAAAAACTGTGAGCATTGAATGGAATTGAGAGGATCATCATCTCCTTGCAGATGTCTGCAAGCAGAAAAAGAAACTAAATTCTCCAAATAAATTACTCATTATGACTGATTTGCTAAACTCTAATTATAAATTTAACATAGTTAAAATTCTCTGTACCCAACCCACGTTTTTATGTTGCAGAAATAATCTGAAATATATGTGCAACCTGATCCTTTGAGGTGCTGAGCATACTCCACTCCCATAAATGTCAAATGGGAGTGGGAGGGGCTCAGAACCCAACAAGTTTGGGCCATTACTTTGTATCAGCTAAATTGCCCAGTGCATCTAGTTCTGAGTCTGGCTGCTCTCATTCCTGGTTTACTTACACACTTTTCATTGAAATTTGTGGAAATGCAGCCTCCTACATACTTTTACCAAATGACTGCATCACAGCCAAATTCCCCTAAAGTCTACATAAATAAATAAACTGCTGTTTCCACTCCTTTCCTCCTTATTAGTCATACCAAAGATGAAGGAGGTCTTTGATCAGCATAAAATTATGCAAATCCATTGGTACCATATTTTCTTAGTTTCATATTTGATTTACTAAATCTGAAGTCATCCCCTAAAAACTCTCTTTGTACTTTTGTCCCTCAAAACAAACACTCTTGAGGGTCAAATACCAACATGACATTCAGTACAAAACTTTAAATAAACATTTTATCATCAACCAGAACTCAGTTCTTTTAATACTTTACAACAAATGGAAATTAATTCGTAGCAAAGGAATTCTTCTGGACTTACATATTACATACTACATTCCTTCTAACTCCTTGGTGCCAGCAGAAAGCATATCCTCATTCTAATCTTTAACAAAACCACAGAAACATTTTGAAAGAAACCTTTTGAAAGGTACTACAGTCCATGAATCTGACTCCTTTATCCCACTGAACTACTCACATGAGTAAGTACTATCCAAAGTGCACAAGGGTTGTAGAATCAGGTCCTTTGAGCATGAACTTTTCAGAGTAGAGATGGATCTTTCTTTTGTCTGTCAGTCTGTCTGATGTTATTTATGCTGCATTCGTTTAGATGGTATGTGTGTTTCTGTAAAGTGCCTGGCATACTGTTAACTTAAAAATAAAATATATACCATTATTAATGTGCTTTGAAAATGTACAATAGATATAAAGGTCTAAATGTTATTAATCATCATCAAAATGGATGCTGACCAGTGGACTGTTTGTGTTTCATCTCAAGGAGACTAGTTTGAGCACCAGCATTGAGCACTCCAATGTAATTGTGTTGCCCTTCCATTATTAATGGGGTTATTTACATGAATAACTACTAGCCATCATGTGTAACAGTTATAGTATTGTGCCCTAATTAGACAATGAACAGACAAAAAAGGAAGATGGAAGGTAGAGAAATTGTGAATGAAAAGTGAAATCAAGCATATTTCTTGTTAATTTCACAATTTTGTTTAAAGTTTCTTCAGTTTGTTGGATTTGTGTTTGTTGTTTTCATTCTCCCCTATTACTTCATACCTCTGTGAAGGAGGGAGGTGGAGAGTAGGTAGAAAGAGGTTCCTAGGCCTTTTGGAAGAAGTGGAATTTTAGAGGGACTTGAAGGAGGTGAGGTACTATACAAACACTCATCTACTGGATGGCAACAGACAATTTTACATTCTGTATTTTTTCATGTGATTTTCAATGCTATTTTTTTAATAGTATGGCTAAAATGATTCTTTTACCTCTTCAACCCTGTAATATTGTATTTTAATAGATTTCACAGTTGCTGACAGCTGGTTATGATAGAGACAGATTGGTCAACAAAGAATAAACTTTGTGCATTTTTCATACCTATTCTATATTTGTAAGGGGAACATTTAGAGTAACTGCTGTGTGGCCAGGAGGCCTGAAAAGACAAGTGAATTTTGAGGGCAAATTCCTCTATCAGGAGTTTACAGAAAGGAAATGCCCTTCAAACAAATAAACTCATGCATCCTGTTTGCAAAAAGAATTATAATATAGGCAGCAGAAAAGGTTGGAATTGTTATTGGAAGGAATACAGATTGAGGTCATGGTGTTTTAATTTGGTTGAAGTCAGCAAGCAGTCAATAGTATTAAATGTATTCCTTCTTTATCCAGCTAGCAAACTGAACTAGTTCTTCCATCAGTAGGCTCCTACTTCATTCCGTAAACTATCTATAAGTGTCCTCGAGTGTGTACTGCTTGACTCACTCCTGCTTTCTTCAATAAGCATTAAATACAACATGGAGACTTGAGCTCTTTGCCACCCAGATCATTCATAAAGGTACAAAACCCAACATACATGCTGTTGTATAAAGCAAAGTCTCTCTTTAATTCACAAGTTCTCCCAAAGTTGTGTGCAGTGGTGTTGTAGCCATGTTGGTCCCAGGATATTAGAAAGACAAGGTGGGTGAGGCAATATCTTTTATTGAACCAACTTCTGTTGGTGAGAGAGACAAGCTTTCAAGCTACACAGAGCTCTTCCTGGCCCCTTAGAATATGTGCTAACTACTTATGCTAAATATCTGTTCAATCTTATATTTAGCTATGACACTCTGAGTACCTTTCCCAGACCTGAGGAAGAGTTCTGTGTAGCTCATAAGCTAGACTCGCTCACCAACAGAAATTGATCCAATAAAAGATATTACCTTACCTACCTTGTCTCTCTAACTCCTCCCAAAAGCAGAGTCAGGGTCTCACTTGAAAGACATTCAGGGTATTACTAAGAAACAAGAAATAGATTTAAAATAGCAAACCAGTGAGGAATGTATTCCTTCTTCACCTTCTTTCACTCATTCATTTGAGAACTCTCTCTTTCTTGCCTTGCAACATGGAAGGCAGCATGCCAGAGGTGCAGTAGACACAGAGATACCACACTGAAGGGCAGATTATAAGAACCTGCATAGATAGAATAAAGAAATAACACATGAATTTACACTCAACAAACAGATTTGTCACAAAGGACAGCAGAATTGTTAGTATCACAAAAAGTGTCTAGTCTCATCTCTCCATGGTGGCATTTCATTGGTTATAACAAAATGTTAGGGCTGGTCAACTTTCAATACACTTATAATGTCCTTTTCCCAGCAATCAACCTGCCTCAAACTCACCTCAGAGATCTCTCTCTCTCTCTCTCTCTCTCTCTCCTCTCTCTCCTGGAGTTGTGACCTCATGGAGTCTGCTTTTAACCTTACTGGATAGATTTTGGAGTAGTCTGCAATGTATCCAGTCCAGTCCCACTAAATGTACTCAGACTAATCCCTCCTCGAGAGGCAACCTTTATCCATGTTATTCAGAGGTAACACTGTCATTGCCCAGAGGGCAGGAACAAATTGTCTCTTCCCTGGATCACTTTTTCCTGGAGTGATGGTGGCTTCCAGTTACCAGCAGGCTGTTTGCGATCTAGCAGTGGCTCCTTACTCTACCAGGTCCAACCCACACAGGGACAGGGCACAATATAACTGGAAAGTACGGCACCTCATTCAAATTCTGTGGCCATTTCTGAAGTCTCCTCTGCTACTAAACACAGCCGGAGTGTTGCTCACAAACCCAACTGTATTTTGCCGTTAAAGCCAATAAGAAGGTTTAAGTGACCAGACATTAGTGCCTTCACTTCAAGAATTCATGCCAGGGCAGCTCAAGCTCCAGAAACTTAATGTTCCATATGAAGAACAAAATGTTCATCTGATCACAGTTGCCAGGGGGCTGCGGTGGATCAAAGCAAGTTCGATATAACGCGGTTTCACCTATAACGCGGTAGGATTTTTTGGCTCCCGAGGACAGCATTATCTCTCTCAGGGCTAAGTTAACAAATCCTCAGTGTGGTTTGTCACCTTTCTATAGCCGTAGAGGCAGAATCAAAGCTGAGTGGATGGCTGACAAGGGACTAGACCCCACCTTCTGGAGACCTCCTAAGTTTTGTTCTGCCTCTTGTAGCTACTGGCAGGACAGTGAATCCAGCACCTCCTGCAAGAGAGAGAATTAAAAAAAAACCCTGAAGAGGCGTATTTGCTTTCTTCTAGCTCTGTATCCCTGCCAGAGGGTGCAAAAAAGAGAGGTTTGTGTCTTGTGCACTCCAGCCACCTCATCTGCCTGGTCAGAAAGGTTTAGCCTTGACTGCCTTACTCGAATCTAGGACCCAGTTCCCCAGACACTCCCTGCCAGTGGGAGTCAGGCCACAAACGTCTCAAAGGATGGCAGAAAAATAAGGAGAGCCCTTTGGCCATTGGAGGTGGTTACATCAAAGGGCACAGGAAAAACATAAGCTGGACCAGCTGAATGCACCCTAGACAGAGCAAGAAGCAGCAGGTAAGACCATTTTGGGCACATGCCCTCCCTCAGTGTGGGTCTCATCATCCTCTCCTCACCTCTTTCCTTGCCTTGCAACTCAGTCTCCTTCCCTTAGTCCCAGGGGAAGTCAGGAATTATGCATTGCTGGGGGAAAGAAGGGAATCTCCCCTTCAGGAAGAAATTCCCTCTTGGGCTATGAGCTCTTGGATTTGGCACAAAAAGCGCCTTTCTCTCAGAGACTGCCACACTGTGCGCCTTAGGCAGCAGCTGCAGTGTCTCCCTAAAAGGCTGTGATGAAGTTATGAATTCCTGTGTGTGCCTTAGTTTCCTCTATATGCTGCATTGTTACCCAGTGGAAAGAAAAAAACATAATAAAAGGAATAGAATTGTCTGTGTCTGGTTCTTCATCTTCATCATTAATTCATTTTCCTCCTCACCTTCATGGGCCTCACCAAAGAAAAAGAAGGCTAGAACGTCTAAGTCCAAGAGAGGAAAAAAGAAGTCCAGGGTAAAATCAGGATCTTCTTCATAGTAGGAGTGTGAATTCTCAATCTCAGAGTCTGAGTTGCAGGATGAAGCAAAACAAGAATCTTTTCCCAACTGAACCATTTGAAAAGATGTTCTGAAAGGTGATTGGATACTTGAGTATGCCATCAAATGAATCCATTAAAAAAGATCTTAAGGAAGAAGAAGAGAGGGTTGGTACAGAAATTACAAAGAAAGACATATTTTCCAACCAGTTGGAAAAATCTGAATCACATATTCCCCTCTGTGTCTTTTTGGAAAGAGTAATTAAGTCCAAATGGGAGATACCAGAAGAGTCTACGGATTGTCCAGACATGCCCAAATATTCTACGATGTGCACCACAGCAAAGCAGATTTTGTGTGTCTTCCCAAAGTGGATGGGGCCATTTCACATTAGTCAAAGATATTGCTCTCCCAACAGAAGGGGATCTTTCCCGAAAGAATCCAACAGCAACAGAATGGAAATATCACAGTGCCATATGTTTGAGGCTAAATCTTCCTCTCTGAAGCCTTCAACTCTGGCCTAATATTTTGCAAGAATAGTACTGTCCTGGACTGACAGTTTGGCAGCCAGACTGCCAAAAAAGGCTAAGAAATCATTTTGTTTAGGTTCAGAGTTTTAAAAAAATCTCAATGGCTTCAGTATTCATAGCCAGTACAACCAGAGATGTTTTGATGTTTTCAGCACATGCCGTGGCCTCCAGGGTGGTGACCAGATGGTGCATCTGGTTACAATGCCTGGAAGGGCAATATAAGGTCAAAATCATGATAGTGGCTTCAAAATATTCAGGAGGTCAGTAACAAAGTGGTGGTGTAATCCTCAGGTAAATAACAAAAGCAAAAAAATCCCAACCTTACAAACCTCCGCCCCTCCCAACTCCAAATCCAGGAAAAGGGATAGCTGATCTTATTACAGATCTAAATATTCTTTTTGTGGCTGCTCCTGTAAGAATGGAAGGCTACACTATAATAAAAGCAAATAGAACATATCTAAGCCCAGAAAGGGGAGAGACCAGTCTTTCTGCAATGCACATTTAAACACTAGAAACAATGCTTGACTATGTTCAGACGAGTTCTGATGAGCAACACCTATGTGGGAGACTATTAAAATTCAAGACCCAGTGGTCTCTCTACTCATTGGACAGAAAAGTCCTTGATAGGGTTCTACAAGGGTATATCCTAGAATTTTCCAAGATTCCAAATCACTGTATTCTCTTTTTTCTGGTATCCTGAAACCCACAAAAGAGGTGAAATATGCTAAAGGCCATAGAACATGTTTTCTGAATCAGCATGATAGAGAGAGTTCCCTAGCTGGAGTTGTACTCCAGCCACTACTTGGTCTTGTTTCTGGTACTCAAGAGATCCCAGGAGGATAGAGTGGTGTTGGACTTAAAGCATCTGAATAAGTTCATAAGGAGAACTAGCTTTTTAGATGGAGAACTTGAAGTTCATAGCAGTGGCGATCTGCCAGTGGTGTTCTCAAACTGACTGATGTAAGGTAAGGCCTACATTCATGGGTCAATTCACCAGGTGCCCAGGAGAGTTCTATAATTCGCACATGGGACTGATCATTTTCAATACAAAGTGCTGCCTTTCAGAAAGTCATCCATACCTCGAGTGTTCACAAAAGACCTTGTTGTTCTGGAGGCTTTTCTCAGGCAGGAGGAGATACAGGTATATCTTTTCCTGGCTGACATTTTGGTTAGAGCCCCATCCAAAGAGAATCCACTCAAGCAACTCAGTCAACAATTCAAACATTGATGCAAAGAGCCACAAAATCTTTCCGCCAGCCAAAAGATGGGACAAAATCAGATCAGCAGCTCAGGAAGTGCCTAAGGATGATAGTAACAAGTATTCTAGAAATGATTGTATCCTACATAGGTGTAATGCCTTGGGTAAGAATTTATATGAGGACTCTCTAGAGCAGGGGTCTCAAACTCAATTTACCTTAGGGCCAGTGCCAGTCCTCAAATCCTCCCAGTGGGCCAATAATATCACTGAAGATGGTGTTCAGAAAAGAAAATGTTTATTTTGTATTTTTTATTTTGAATTTCTTAGAAATAATAAAACTGTCCATACAACTTTATACAATTCTTTGCCAGCCAGTGGGCCTGGACTTTGAGACCCCTGTTCTAGAGTTTCCTGCTCTTTTTTCACCACCATTTTCTGATGTTTCCATCTCGGAAAGTGAACATTCCATCACTTGCCTTGAAATCCCTGGCTTGGTGGATGAGTCCAAAGAGATTCCAGGGAGGGATGGCCATGGAAGAGCCAGAGAGGTCATTGTAACAACAGATGCCAGTCTGGAAGGACGGGGAATGTTCTCCAAGAACTTAGTGGCTCAAGGGACACAGTTGTTCTCAGAGCAAAAGAAAGACATAAAGTTATTGCTGAGGGCAATAAAGTATGCTTTTCAACAACTGGCCCCAGCATTGCTAAACAGTCATATTCTGGTAATGACAGAATACATTGGCAATGGTGTAAACAAACCATCAGTCTGGTAAAGGCTCATGGGATCTCCATGATGCAGTGGGCAGAGGCCCACCTAGTCTATCAGGGCCTTGCATGTCAAGGGCAGTAAAAATGTGAAAGCCGACTGGCTGAGCAGCAGGAAAATCAATCAAAGAATGGAGTCTTCACAGCAAATCATTCTTTTGATCATCAAAAAATTCAGAGTTACGATTCTGGTTATTTTTGCATCCAAGGCAAACCAGAAGATTCACCAATACTTTCCAAAAAAAAAAGGAGCCTCTGCCCCCAGCAGCCCTAGGCATAGATGTCCTGTTGCTCAAATGGCCAAAAGGCTTACTTTATGCTTTCCCCCCAGGATCACTAGGGTAATGCAGAAGATCAGAAAGAAGATGGATGAGGAAGTGATCTTAGTGCCCCCCCGCCATTGCCCAAGTAGGCCTTGGTTTCCTGACCTCATGAACATATCAGTGGAGCCACCATTGTTCTTGAATCAGAGTCCAGATTTGTTGTCCCAGGGTCCAGTTTTTTCCACCAGGATCCAAGCAAGTTAAATCTTGAAACTTAGTTTTTGAAAGGAAGTTTCTTGAACAAAATGGTTACTCCACTGGTCATCTTCCAACTCTGTTAGCATTGAGGAGAAAATCAACAAACAGGGCTAAATTCAAAGCTTGGTGTAGGGAGAGATGTATTCAGTATCATGTAGGCAAAGTGTCTCATGTTCTAAAGGTTTAATAAGAATCCGTATCAGATTGCAGGCTAATGCCTGGAAAGAACACGTTTCTGTACTATCTGCAATTTTGAGGATATCCAGAAAATCTTCCATTTCCTACCATAAGAACAATTGTTGCTTCATTAGAGGAGTGTAACTATTGAACCCCCTAAGATGCACAGAGCTCCATCTTGTAATTTGAACATTGAGCTCAATGCTTTACTGCCGGAACCCTTTGAATCTATAAAATCAGTTTCATTATATTACTTGTTTATCAAAAAGACCTTTTTGATCACTATCACTTCAGAAAGAAGGGCTTTTGAAGCTTTGTCACTTAATCCATCTTGCTGCATCTTTCATAAAGACACGGTGGTTTGGAGAGTGGATCCCACTTTATTCCAAAAGTAAATTAGATTTTTCATCCAGCATAAGAGATCTCGTTGCCTTCTTTTTGTCCACATACTTCTCCCGCAAACAAGAAGCTATGGCATTTGCTGGATATAAGGTGAGCCTTAAAGGCTTATCTGAAAAGAATTGAGAGCATAAGTAAAACAGCCTTTCTGGTCTTATTTTATCCAAGACAAAGAAGTTCCAAGGCATCAAAATCATCAGTCTCACAGTGACTACGCTGGTGCTTTAGTGAGGGGTTGTTAGGAACTGGGACATAGGCAGTCTGGCCTACTGGTCAAAGCAGGAGTAGGGTTGCCAACCATCCAGGTTTTACCCAGACAGTCCAGTTTTTGGCTTCTGTGTCCAGGTGCCCTTTAGGGTTGCCAGGTTTCCGTTTTTTTACCAGACAGTCTGGTTGAAAAGGGGGCCTGTTAGTGTCAGGTCAGATGCAGACACCCAAAGTGCAGATACTGCAAGATGGGAAGAGCCACTGGGTAATTAACCCTTGCCAGTCCCTGCTCAGTCAGGGCTGCCCCCTACCTGCAGGCAGGCTCCTTGTCAGGCTGCAGCAGCTCCCACCCCAGTCCTGGAAGAGAGGAAGCCCAGCTTGGGGCATGGGGGAGGTGGGGACAATCCAGTGAGCAATGGGGAGAGGGGGGCAGAAGAGTGAGCGAAGGGGGTGGGGCATTGGGGGCAGAGGCAGAGAAGGGGCAGAGCCTTGAGGGAAGAGGCAGAGAAGGGGGCCAGTCCTCAGGAGAAGAGGCAAAGCAGGGGCAGGGCCATTGGGGTCCAGTTACCAGCAATTAGAAAGGTGGCAACCCTAAGCAGGAGTGGGATCTAGTGGGCGGAGTGGGTGTCTAGGTTGGGGAACAAAAGCAGGGGTCAGAACCAGAGTCAGCTGCCAAAATACCAGAGCCAGGAATGGAGCCAGAGTCAGAACCAGGAATCAAAGCTGAGGGATGGAGCCAGGGTCAGATACCAAATGCCAGAGCCAAGGATGGAGTCAGAGTCAGAGACAGGAATAGTAGCCAATGGTCAGGAGCAAGGCGTAAGGGCAGGAACCGGAGGAGAGACAAAGGTCAGGCACAGGTCAGGACAAGGTAGGAGCTAGGAGTGAGGACAGGAGTCAGGAACAGGGTTAGATGTGGATTGCAGGAGGCAGGAAAGTGCAGGGCCCAACACAGCAGCAGCCAGGAATCTGCACAATTGTTCAGATGGCCCATGTGGCTCACTTCCTGTAGTGGGAGCAAATCCTTCAGGCAGCCTCAGGCTTTGGGTGTTCCAATAGGATTTCCTATGCGGCCTGACCTTCCAGGACTGGCAAGATGCTACTTCACCCATCTCCCCTGTTGGCAACAAGGGAGTGTCAGAGATCCAGGATGCCTATAGCCCTGGGTGTTAGATCCTTACAGGCATATGGGACAAAGGATTCAATCTTCCAGAGTGCACCAGAGTTCAACTCAGTATGAGCATTGGCAGCATCATGGACTGGGAAAGGGCAGGCCCTTTACAATGAAATCTGTAAAGCTGCCGCTTGGTCATCCCTGCATACATTTACCAAGTTTTACAAGATAGGTACTCAGTGTTCAGATGATGCAGTCTTTGGCAGCTGGATCCTGCACACTATGGTGATTCCTTAGGGTGAGGGAATCCTTTCTCTCAATGACATTATTTTGTTCCCTCCCTAAGAATTTTGTTGTTGCTGAGAAAATCCCACATGGTGGATTTGTGGAGAGAATGGGAGAATTTGTGGTTGCTTACCTGAAAATTTTCTCTTCTTCAAAGGGCTAGATCCAGTCCTCCCTGAAAAAGGGAGATCTGTCTAACATATTGTTAAAGTTCTCTGCAGTAGTTAAATGTTTCTTGCTCATGGTGTTATCTTGTTGAGTACTAACATGCAGATGAGAGATTCATTCTTTGTTTTACAGCCCAGATAGACTAGCTTTGGAAGCATCTCGAAACTGAGGTCGTCTCCGGAAGGTGAGGGCTAGTTAGTTGTGCAGTCAGCTTTGATTCTGCCCCCTACAGCTGCATAAGGCAACAACCCACACTGAGAATAGTGGATCAATTCCTTTGACAAGGGAAGATTTTTAGGCAAGCAATTACAAAGTCTCCCATTTCAAGGCAGTCTCAGACTTTTCAAGACAACAATTTTTAGTTGGATTAAGCTGGACTAAATCCAGGCCCCAGAAGTGAAAAAGACAGTGTTTGTAAGCCTAAAGCAACACTTCACTGCCAATTAGTTTTAAGTATGCATTGCACTGTTATAGTTCCAAGTTCTGTGGAAAGCTGAACAGTGTTTTAACATTTTAAGAACAAGGGGACAGGAGCTTAACCCATGTACCACTGCTCTGAATTTCATTCTAGGCATCTGTGGGTTCAAAAAGGATTCTAAAGAATATTTTCATCCTGAACACCAAAATGATGGCCAATAAATTATTTTCCTGTAGCATTTCATAAACATCATTTGCCAAAAAGCCAGATCAGTTTCTAATAGTTAAAACAATTAAGGCTTAGTTCTTTGATTTCATTGGAAGGGCATCCAGTACTATCCATCAAAGTCTTGGTCTGGAGCAGTTTTTCCAGAGATTTCATACTTAAAAATGATGGATCTGCAAATGCTGGCAAGCCTTTTTTATGTAGATTTTTCTAACTGTTCCTTGCTTTGCAGCAACTGGCTGCAGTTGTATTCTTGAAAGACATCACAAAAGTGCCATATGCAGACAGGTATATGTCCAGAAATATTCCCTGTAGTTTTGAAGATGAACTGCAAATGCTTTTCAGAATATTTTCCCCCAGACTGTTTACATTCCCAGATCATTAGGAAAAATACTAAGGGTCAGATTTTCAAAGGAGCCAGTCCCTAACCTAATATTGCACCCTTATTTTGTACATCCAACTGTTTCTATGTATAAAAGCTCCAAGTTGCCCCGGCAACTGCATTGGCTCATGCAAAGCAGGTGGTTAGTCCTCTACCCAATTTCAGAGCATGGATGTAGATGGCATGTGCAAATGTAAGTTTTTGCAGACATAGAAAAGTGATCACTGAGAAAATGTGGCTGCACAATTGGCTGGGGGCAATTTTAGAGGCTGCTTTTGACATTTTGGGCTCTATTTGTGTATTGTTGCCCCTTTTCAACCCAAGTGGCTAGTCAAAGTTCAGGGCCCTGGGAATGTTCCAGTTGCAAATAGAAATTGATGGAGTCAGGTATTTACCTTAGTGCAATCTTGTTTATTGAGAAGGGATGTATGAAGTCCTGTGTCTCTGAACGTAGAAGGACCCAAGAAGAAAAGCAGTTTCTTTTCTTACAGCCCCCTTGCCTCTTTAGCAAACACCGGACCCAAAAGCTCTTTCCCTAGGTTTTTCCAGTGTTACACTGTTCTTACAGGCTCCTACTTGGCTCTTTTACCTCTGCCTCTCTCTATCTCTGCCCTTGTCTTTTTCAGTTTCTGTGTGTTCTCTTCCTATACTCACATGACCCAAAACCATACTCAGTCCAAAGATGTGGGTCCACACATACCTTTTGTCCTGCGTGTAGGAGCTTATGCTTACATTTACATTAATTGAAGAGTGACTTTACACCTATCAGTCTCAATTGGTTTTTAACTCAACCCATAACTACGTTTTACCTATCTCATAACAATATTTTAAAACTACCAAAATCAGATTTTCTTTTGCTTCCCTGCTAAAATCCCCAGTTTAGCAGTCGATATTTCCCTGGCAGGAGTTGTTGCCATCAAGGAATCGTAAAGGAAAATACTCTGTTCAACGGCAGCTCTAATTAGAGATTTGAGGAGCTTGAAGTCATTCAGATTTCATGTTGGTAATTTCATTAATACTTGCAGGGAAATGCAAAAACCCAAACTGAGGACTTGGCAGGTACGTGAAAGAGGCAAATGGTTTTTCATTTTTATTTTAATCTGCAGAATTAATCTCTGATCTTGCAAACAGTTTTGCCCACACTTAACTGGGACTACTCACATGCTTAAAGTTAAACAGGTTTGCAAGTGTTAATAAGGCCCTGATCCCACACTGTTTAAGGTGTGGATGTGTGTCTTTTTTCAGCTTTTTTTAATTGACCTATGATGAACGGTGATTTTGGAAGTGGTGTGTCTGAAGTATTTCTTTATATATGTTTATAGGTTTTTTTTATTTACATTCCAAAAAAAGACACAAAATTCAGGCTCTTAAAACAGTTTTTTTGTGTGATTTTTGCTTTGGTTTTTTTTTTTTTTTTTTTGCTTTATTTTTGGTTTTGTTATAATTTATGTAGTTCCCCTTTAAAGAAACTGTTTAAAAGAGTTGAAAATGACAGGTTGATTAATCCAGAATCGCTATTTTCCCACTCCAGCAGTCTCTTCCAGGGTTAAAACAAAGAGCAACAATTGCCAGATCTCTTAATTTCTGGGCCTCATTGAATTTAATGCCTGTTAACCCCTAAGGACTACTGAAACATTTGTGCTCTATAGGCCCTTAGCCAAGCTTAGCATGCTGCAAATGAAGTAATGCCATACCTGTCCATCTGTTTGGCCTATAGCTTTACAATATTTGGAATAAAAATTTAATTTCATATAATTTTCTGTGACATTATTTAGAAATAGACCATTTGTACGTGTCAGAATGAAATGCAAATCACCCTGTAGTAAATGGAAGTATGATTTTTGATTGATGTTTTGTAATGCATGATTGTTATGATTGCTACCCTGTTGTATATCCTCCCCTTCCTCCAGAAGAAAATGTAATGGAAAATGTAACCCTAACAATTATATACAGATGGTACCATCCACATTATTTCAACTCTGTGTAGTGCCTTATGTTTCTGTACTACAACTGGTGCAAATTAAATTTTAGTCATCTTCTGTACATACATTAAACTGTATCTCCACTGGCTAAAAGAATAAGAACTGCACAGCTGTTGGATGAGAGGCCATGTTGGCAACGAGTTTGTTCTATTTATTTGGCTGTTCTGTGTTGCCTGTGCCAATGAGGAACTTATGATCCAGCTGAACTTTTTGAAAAAGAGTATGGCTGTAGCCCTGAATTAAATGCCTCAGATAAAACCATCCTAGACTGTTTCATTTTCATGGTGTCATTTTTTGGTAGAGGTGTAATTTTTTGTTAATCGTAGATGTTGGAAAGAAGAGTCAGCAACAGGTGATTTTATCTCAGTTGTGGGGTCTGGTTCTGCGTGTACTGAAGTGATAGATGCTTTGGCATTGACTACAATGGGAGCAGGATTGGGCATGCATGCGTGCCTGTGCGTATTTTAAGAGTTGAAAATCAGTTCCTCCTTCATTTACTTCCAAAGACTTGAATAATAAATAAAAAATAGAGATGTAAAAGACCTAGTAGGTCATCCACTTCATCTCCCTTTCCCCCCAAAATTGATGATGGTGTTTCAGTAGGTGGCACTCTTCCCTCACAGTTAGTACTGAACCAGTGCTTCAATATAGTGGTAAAAGCCACTGACACACTTACTTAAATTGCTGTAGCTCTCGGGGGCAGGAACTCTCTTTTTGTTATATGTTTGTCTAGCGCCTAGTCCCATGGGGTCCTGGTTTATGACTTTAAAGACTTCAGGGGAATTATTCTTAGGGCTTCTCTTTCAAAGGGTCTAAGCCGGATTGAGTTAACGCAGGTTAGTTAACACACAATACACAAACAGCACTAATAGCATGCACATCAGATGAGTGCACATCATTGTGTACATATAATGGCTACTTGCTGCATACCAAGTGCCTGGCATTCTTGAAGGATAACCCTTGGTCCTTTGCTTCGTTGCAGAGCAGTGTGCATTGTGGGCTTTTTCTTGCTGTGCATAATGGGGTGCACAGTGGAACCCAAAATGTTAAAATCCTAAAATTCCGCTATGTCCTATGCTTTCGTTCCGGGTGGGTTCGTGACATTTTCAAATTACTTTCAGCTACATGAACCACCAATGCTCTGTGCCACTATACTGGCATCCATGAATATGCAAAGGCTTCTTGAGCTGTAATTCAGCTCTCAAAGCCAGGTGGTTTTGGTTTTGGACTTTGCCTGTCACACCGCTGAGCACAGGGTGTGGCATAAGCAACATCTCCTCCAGCAGCAGCAGCAGTAGATTCAGTGGCAGCAGAGGAAGTGGGAAACTGCAGAAAAAAATATACCTTACATTATTGTTGCATGTTGGATTTTGCACAATATTTGTGAGACGAAGGGAGACAGCCTTAATGATGGCTAGGGGGCTGAGGTGCGAGCCTTGATCAGCGGTTTGAGCAGCCAGCAAGATGTCCAATAGAAAATGGAAACAACCAGGACAATACTGTCTGAGATGTCTACTGCTCTTGCTTTGAGTCTCTGAGCTGAAAATGTGCAGGTATACATCCAGTTGTTAACCCATGGAGTGGGGATTGGCAGAGGGGGTGGGATGAATTGTAAGAGGTTCAGTCTCTCTTATGGGTGGGGATGGTGGCAAGTTGTGGCAATCCTTAGGTTATCTGGTGTCTGTGCTTTGTAAAGCCTATGAATTATTTAAGATGCTTGAGTTTTCTGTGTAAAATGCTTTGATGATTCTTTATGAATTAAATTGTAATGTTTTATTAGTAAACAACAAACTATTATATAATAACCAGAATTAAACCTTTAATTAAAACAATAATGCAACAAAAATTCCAGGTGACTGTAGACGTGCCCTTCATTGCTCGCAGTACAAATTTGCTGGAGACCACTCTTTCACACACCAGTGCCCTTTTATTTCCATGTATTTTCCCACCACCACGTATATACAGCTTTTTACAGTTAACTATCAGTCAGGTAGCCCCTTAGGGAACAGCTTGCTCTTACAGCTAGCTGGGAGCAACAGGTCCTCACTTTCCTGTTCCTCCCCTCCTACTTCCTTCCTGCTAGCTTTATAGGCCTTCCCCCATCAAGCTCACAGGTATCTCTCTTTTAGGGCTTTAATCAGCCACAGCCTATCAGCGCCAATCACTTCCCCTTACTGGGAGCTGAGCTAGCAGGCTCTGAGCTAACAGGGGCTGAGTCAGTGCCTTTTGGCCAGCACCCTGTTACAGTGAGAGGAAGGAAGTGCTTCTAGTCACTTTGTTATTGGGGAGCAGGGGTAACAAAGTGTTTTGGCCTTGTTACGTGAATAAAGGACAGCAAAACTGTGCTTGGCATGCCCTGATTGAGGGACTCACTCTCAGCTGAACTTCACCCAATAGGTAGGAGTACCAAAGCCCAGTGGAGATGACAGAGGGTGGGGTCTGGCATTTGTACTGGTGGTGTGGGCTCTGCCTAAGGGTTCTAGATATCATTTGCTGCTCCCCCTCTCCACTATGTAATGACAGAGCTAATTAAGACTCCATTGAGACTCTTTTGTTGCAGATCAATAAAGCTGCTATCACTGATAACCAGGTCTAAGCACTAGACTCGCTATGGGACAATGTCTCTGGTGAAAGAGACTGCCCAGCCTGCGTGAGCAGTGAGGCTCCCCCACTAACAGCTGAAATCACTGAAAGCTGCGTTAAGTGGTGGGCCCTCAAGACATCCCAGAGGTTCCAGTGGAGTGAGTGGCTGGTGGAGCGAGCAAGTAGCAGAGCAGCCGACAGCATAGCCAAGCAGCTGGTGGAGCGAACGGGCAGCAGAGAGGCCAACGGTGGAGCGAGTGACTGGCAAGCAGCCAGCTGGCAGAACAAGCAACCAGCGGCGGAGCGAGCAGCTGACTGGCAGAGCAAGCAAGGTGACTCCCCGCTTCCCCAGGTGGGAGGTGAACTAATGTGAATGCACCTGTGAACTCTGGGTCTTCACTGACCAAGGACAACTGTGAGTAGGGTGCGGTGAAGGGACGGGGAGGGACACGTTAAAGGAACTTTTGTTTATTGGACTTTCTTACTGCAAGGTGAGCACCTGAGGCAAATGACACTGGGTTGGATGTTTTGCTCGTGGTCTTATACTGACGAATCATGCTGGTGGCGTTTTCCCAAGTTAATGCCAGGTTACTTTCCCCTTTTTATTAAAAGTTTCTTTCCTATGCACAGACTCAGTGCTTGCAAGAGGGGAAGTATTGCCTCTTAGAGGCACCCAGTGGGTGCATCTCCCCATCTGACAATGCAATTCAGGGTCCTAGCATAGCTCCAAGCGGATGTTTCAGGCGTGTTGTAAGGTTTCTGGAGTAATCACAGCAATGCTGATATACTCAAATCCAGGAACATCCAGGCAAATTCTGGCCTGCACCTGTTTTTAAACAAGGAAACGGACATCCAGTAAACTTAACACCAGAGCAGTGAAGGGCACATGGGTAAACAGGTCAATAACGGTCACTCACAAAGCAGTGTGGGATAGCAATTGAAGGACTGCCAAAATAGTGTGCAGTAGCATTGTGTGCACATGAGCAATAGCTTGAACTAATTCAATTTGCATCAAACTCAGTTAACATTGAAAGAGGCTCCAGAATTCATGAGAAATGCAGTTAGTATGCTATAATGAATTGTGTCATGTGTACGCTAGCATTTTCAAACCAGATTAACCCGACTTAATCCAGTTTAAAGTCCCCATGTAGACAAGCCCTCAGTTTACACTGGGGTAACCAAGAACATCTTTTAGACACAATTTTAAAGGATTTGGGGCCTTTTGGTAGAAATGTTAACAATAGAATCTTGTCAACTTTATTTTTCATTAACATTTCTATGGCTCTCACTTTAATGATCCAGGTAATTCAGAAAAACCCGGATCAGAGTATCCACATTTACCATTTATTAGAACATATTTGATTAAAAGAAAAGTTGTTAATCTCAGAAGTCAGTCAAATTAGCCGTTTCTATGAAGTTTTATATGTACGTGCTGCAGACATTGGCTCCTATAATCATAGTACTTAGCACTTATAGACTTGCCCAAGATCAAACAGTGAGTCAGTGGTAGAGCCAGGAATGGAATCTCAATGTTTGAAATTTTTCATCTTATTTTTGGGGGAATTTCATGTTTCATTTTATCCACCTGGTTGGGAAGGGGATATGCATGGTCCTTTTCCCCAGGGAGCAGAAGCCTGAGTGACTGAGCCAAATGTGAATGAATGGTGCTGCAACTCGGTGTGCCAGGTCTCAAAGCCTGAAGCTGGGAGCCGGGCCCAGTCTCACGGGACAGGAATACAAGGAGTTGCCGTTGTGGGGTGAGTTTTTCATTTTACCTTGTTTTAGGCATGATTTTTTTGTTTTCTTTCAAGTTATTTCATATTTACGAATAACATAGGGCTCTACCTATACATAACTGTACTTTTGGTGTGTACATACCCAAAGTAAAGATGCTGCATCTTGTAAACCCAGTGGTATGGAAATATTGTAAAAATGCGGAAAAGACAGTTCCATTGATATTTGTTTCTGCATGTTTCAAAGACTTGTGTTTTAATATTTTTTTTAATGTTTGCACAATGCAGCCATCTAAATTCTAGGGTTCTGGGGAATGGGACAGGAATTGTTGGAAATTAGCATTGAAATAAATTTAGATTTATAGAAAAAGTCCAGGAGTGCTTGACATACATGTTTCCATGGAACTAGAGATGAGACCATGCCACAAAATTAAGATCTAGAGCCAAATTTCAGATCCTCCAGCATTACCCTTAGGGGATGAGAAGTTCAATTTTGATTTGAACCCATTTCTCCATCATCTAATTACAGTGGAGTTCTATTTATAAGGGTCAGTTTGAGCAGTTCCTCTTTTTGATTGTTATGTCTGAATGATGATTATGCATGAATCCATGAAACCACAAACTTCCCAAATCAAACTGTGTATATGTGCAAAATCCCACCAGTTTCTTCCACATGTCTTAGTGCTATGGCAAGATAGAACTGGTTGAAACTAGCACTCTAGGAAGCAACAGAGGGTCCTGTGGCACTTTTAAGACTAACAGAAGTATTGGGAGCATGAGCTTTCATGGGTAAGAACCTCACTTCTTCAGATGCAAGAGAAGTGAGGTTCTTACCCACGAAAGCTTATGCTCCCAATACTTCTGTTAGTCTTAAAAGTGCCACCGGACCCTCTGTTGCTTTTTACAGATTCAGACTAACACGGCTACCCCTCTGATACTTAGCACTCTAGGCTTGCCAATTCTGATTGAACATATTCCTGGAGCTTTCAGCACATGACATAATATTTAATTAAAGATTAATCTTTAATTCCTGGAGACTCCAGGACAATCCTGGAGGGTTGGCAACCCTAACTCCCACCAGCCATAACATTCTTTTTCTGCAGTTGAGCTGACCACAAAAAATTGTGAAATTCTTCTCTACTTTTGAAATAAATCAACAAAAATAGAGAAATTGCTTCAGATTTGGTCCTTATGTTGAACATCAGACATTTGATTGTAAGTGATGACAACTGCATCAACTTCCTGGTTTTTTTGGAAAGTTAGATTTGTTACCAAGAATCAAATCTACAGGTTGTCACCACTGATGCTGAATTCAACTGGATAATCCAACCCCCAAGTAGGGTGCATCTACACAGTAAAAAAAGATCCATGGCAGTGAGTCTCAGAGCATGGATCAACTGACTTGGTTTTGCTCTGCAAGGCTAAAAATAGCAGTGTAGACTTCCAGGCTCAGGATGGAGCCTGGGCTCTGAATCCCAGCAAGGGGGGGAGGGTCTCAGAGCCTGGGCACCAGCCCACGCCCAAACAGCTACATTTTAGCTCTTTAGGATTGTAGCAGGAGCCCGAGTCAGTTGACCCAGGCTCTGAAACCACAGGGGGAGGTTACTGTGTAGACCAGGGCGGGCAAACTTTTTGGCCTGAGGGCCACATCGGGTTTCCAAAATTGCGTGGAGGGTTGGTTAGGGGAGGCTGTGCCTCCCCAAACAGCCAGGCGTCACCCAGCCTCCCCCCCTCCTTCCACCCCCTCCTGCTTCTCGCCCCCTGGAAACTTGTGAGTTAAACCCTGTGAAAAATAGCTAAGTCCTAAGTTATTAATATGTAGGAAATTCTATGACTTTTGTGGTGTCACTAAGTGGTGATGTCCTGGGAAGGTTTGAAGACTCCTGGCCACTAAGAGGCAAGGTACATTGATAGTCTGCCATAGAGTGTGACCTGCCATGGTTCTCCCTGCCAGAAACTTTCCTCCTCACCTGTCACTCCTAATGTGACTCAGCTTCCCATGCAAACAGGTCCTGACTCCTCCCTCAGGCCAGGAGTCAGCAATAGGTAGAGAATCACTTTTGGATTTTTATGGGTAGCGAGTAACAAACATGGAAGCCAGCCATGGGAAGAGTAGGGAGGTGGGACTAGAGACAGTGAAAAGTGCGTGGGCAGCATGAGGCTGTTGGCTTGCTCGATGGGGAACATATTACAGTGGTCAGTGGGGAGAGGGTTAGAGAAGTAAGAAAGGATTGCTAGGAGAGGGAGCAGCAGCTAATAGGAAGACAGAGATCAAGGTAGTGGGGTAATGAGAAGAAAGAGAATACAGTATTCTAAGGGATAAGTTGTCACAGATGCCTCTTTCCATCAGCTTTTGTTTTGCCTCTTGTGAATTCCAACACCTACACAATAATCTCTGTTCTAAAAGCACTGTCAGAATTCCCAACACTGAACCCTGCAGACAAGTGTGTTCTCAATTAGGACAGGAACTCCCCACCCCCTTTATTTGATAGGAGTGTTCAGCTCACATCTGCTGGCCTCCAGAGGAATCACATTAGCACATGTTCCAGAGTGTTCCACCTCCCAAAATCATAGAATGTGCATTTCTTATAAACCAGTGCAGATAATTGCCTGGTTTTTCTTTTTCATGGCCACCCACCTCTTCTTCCCAACTAGCTTTGATATAAAAAGCCAAATCCCTTCCCATCCACATCAAAAGCAAAAAGGTTGCTCTGTGTCATCTCTCCTGGGATTTGGATTCAAACTTTTCAGAAGAAAGATGGAAAGAATAGCTTGATTTTTTTTTTTTTTTTTTTTTTAACTCTACCACCCTCTGTCTCATCAATAATTTTCAGGGTCATTGGTGGAGCAGCCTCATAGACCAAAATCATAAATATAGCACAAGCGATTCTTTATTACTGTTGTTTACAATTTATTCAGCTCTAAGTGTGCTGAGTATACTACAGAGGATGTAGTCCTTGTCCTGAGGAGTATATGGTCAAAGTTAGATATATGTTTTGTATATTTGTAATGTGTGTTCAAGCACCTCAGGCCCTGGATAGGCACTTCTAAAAACAATAACACAGTGAGTGATAACAATAGACAGTAGGGGTAAGGGGAGGATGAGGGTTCGAACATATTGTGTATTTCTTTCTTTATGTCATGCATGGGACTTGGTAATTATGTTGGTTTTCTTTCCTTTTACTTTTAACGTGTTTTTTTGTAATTGCTTTCATTTTTGGGAAGAGGGAAGACAGACTGAGGAAGAGGAGGAGTGGGTCCTGGAGTGCAAGTTAGTGGTGGAACCCCCAGCTGAAAGGAATGAGTTAGGAGGGGAGGAGAGGCACTTTACAGCAAAGTGTTTCCTTTCAGTATTCTCTGGAAAACCTTTTGGTTTTTAGGGAAATACATAGGTGTAAAAATGACAAGGTAGGGAGGAACACAGAATGCATCCCAGCCAGACACATAACACCCCTGCTAAGTCTTGCATTTGGGTTGTCTCCCTGGTACAGTGGGATGCTGATTAGACAGATACATAATCTCTTGGGGCCAAATGCTGAGGTTTCTTTCTCAGTTCTTATTCAGGAAAATGCCACAGACGTTTGACTAAGATCTAAGCAAAACCTGAGTAAAGTCTTTGAGATTCAGCCTTTAGCGAATGGGATTCCAGTTTAACCCGGTACTGTTTTCCACCAGTACATTTACTTTCATGTTTTTCCTCACAGAAAGTATCAGATACCCTCCACTTAAACTATCCTGTGCACTTTAAAGTGCTTGGATCTAACACTGACTGTTTCGGCACAGTTTTGGGGTTGCAGTTCCGGACAGCTAGAATAAGCTTCCCTGTTCCATTGAGCAAGGTTGTTTGACTTTTTTTAAACTCTTAAACCCTTCTCTTAAGGATCCTTGTCAGTGTAACATGTTTTAAGTTGTTTGTTATTTTATTATTTGTATTGTACCAGAATATGTGGAAGTTAGATGATAGTAGGTTTGCTGTTTCCCTGAGGCTCTCACAGGATGTCTCAGGAACAACACAATTAAGCAACTTTTAAGATAAATTAATTAATGGGAGTTGCATGAATTAATTAAAAGAAGAATTGACTCCTGAGAGTTCCTCTGGATTTAAACAATTACAGCTGAGTGCAGAATTCAGAGTGCACCACCTCACCAGTGCATGTGAGGGACAAGGATGTATTGCCCTTGTGAAGATATAGTGAGTTTTAGATCCATGGGGCCAATTCCTTGGCCCTTCAGCCAGCTGCTTTGCATTGCTCATGCAGCACAAAGGAGACAGAAAGCTACCCTTGTGGGGCTGCTGGGAATGTCCGTGGAATCCTTGGGTGACCTAAAGCTGGCACAGCTGGTGCTACACCACTCGTTTCCCCATAATTGATATAGGGGATTGTGACATTACCCAGGGTACCCAGACTGTTGAACAGCTGTGTCCTCTCAATTCTCCAACCTGGGGTGCCTCTTACACTGCTTCGCTGTGAGAGCTACCACTCCTGGCCTTCAGCATGTAAATCACTCCCACTCCAGAGTTATATTGCAGAGTGACACCAGTAAACTCCCAGTCACAGACGTTCCCCCAGAAATGTGCATCTTGTGCTGCCCAGCCCCTCCTGGACAATACAAGCTCATATAAAATCCATCATTTCATTAATAGAAAATGATATGCACAAATCCTGTTATCTCAAATGAAGTTTCCCAAACACTGCAATCCAATAAATACTGGTTTAGAGAAAACAATAAAACAAGTTTATTAACTACAGAAAGATGGATTTTAAGTGATTACAAATAATGAGGCATAAAAGTCACAATTGGTTCCAAGAAATAAAAGGTAAAACACAAAGTAATACGTAACTTAACAAGCTAAGTGAATTTAAAGTAGAAGGGTCTCTCTCACCACATGTTCGAGCAGTCTTACTTAATGCTTCCTTTGTCTTTCAAGTGTTGTCAATGCCGTGAGTAGAGATGAAGGGAGAAATAATCTGGAGAGCTTGTTCCTCATTTTTATATATTTTCCTCCTCTTTGAGAATCATCTCCAGCTGGGGTTCAAGACGCAGCAAGTCTGTGGGATGGGAACTTCCAGTTGTTTTTTTCCCAACATGTAAATTTCTCTCTTACACCCTTTTTCCTGCTAAAGAATGGTTGCTTAACCAGGTGATAGTCCATTTGATTTTGTTGACACCTGGCTGAGGCATCAGTTTGCCTTTTGTCTCTGACGAACTGGTTTGTGCCTGCTTTTCTAATTTTGGAGCATGTCTCAGCAATGTCATATGGTAGAATTTTATAACTTTACATACAATGTTGCCAAACATACTTTACCAGGACAGCAATGATCTGCACATTTATGAGTTTTCAGATGATAACTTGCAAGGCATACGTTGTACAAAATCCATTATAGTTTTGTAAAAAGGGTGAACATAGAGATATAGACTGTCACAGGGATATTCCAGGATAGGCCAAGGCGTGGCCAGAGTGGCTTGCATTCCAGTCATCGACTGGTGATACTATTCCTGGGGGGCCTTTACTACTACTACTACTACTAGCGTAGCGTAGAATAGCCAAAGGGCAACAAAATGGAAGATGAAATTCAGTATTGAAAAATGCAAAGTAACGCACATTGGAAAACATAATCCCAACTACACACACAAAATGATGGTGTCTAAATTAGCTGTTTCCACTCAAGAAAGAGATCTTGGAGTCATTGCAGATAGTTCTCTGAAAACATCTGCTCAATGTGCAGCAGCAGTCAAAAAAAGTGAACAGAATGTTAGGAACCATGAGGAAATGGATAGATAATAAGACAGAAAATATTACAATGCCACTATATAAATACATGGTACGCCCTCACCTTGAATACTGCATGAAGATCTGGTCACCCCATCTCAAAAATGATATTTTGGCATTTGAAAAAGTACAGAGAAGGGCAACAAAATGATTATGGGTATGGAACAGCTTCCATATGAAGAGAGATTAAAAAGACTGGGACTACTAAGTTTAGAAAAGAGATGACTAAGGGGGGGGATAAGATAAAGGTCTATAAAATCATGAAGGTGTGGAGAAAATACATACGGAAGTGTTATTTATCCCTTCATGTAACACAAGAAACAGGGGCCACACAATGAAATTAATAGGCAGCAGGTTTAAAACAGACAAAAAGAAGTACTTCTTCACACAACACACGGTCAACCTGTGGAACTCATTGCTAGGGAAGTTGTGAAGGCCAAAAGTATAACCGGGTTCAAAAAAGAATTAGATAAATTCATGGAGAATAGGTCCATCAATGGCTATTAGCCAAGATGATCAGGGATACAACGCCATGCGCTGAGTGTCCCTAAGCCACTGACAGCCAGAAGCTAAGACTGGACAATAATTTCCCTGTTCTGTTCATTCCCTCTGAAGCACCTGGCATTGGCCACTATAAGAAGACAGGATACTGGACTAGATGGACCATTGGTCTGACCCAATATGAACATTCTTATGTTATTCTGGGGGCTGAATTAGCCCTCAGTGAGCCTCAGGGTGGGGGAAACAGAAATGTGCCTTAGAACTACCAACCCTTCCCCTCCCCCCCCCCCTCCCCCCCCCCCCCCCCCGCCAACCCCAGGTCCTGTGTTAAGCATAGCTTGACTGGATGCAGGAATCTGGTCTACTAAGTGTTGTCAATATGGGGTAAAAATTATAGAATCAAAAATGTAGGGCTGGAAGGTCTAGTTAAAGTCCCCCATAACTATCAGGTCTTATGTTTTGGATATCTCTGTTATTTGTTCTAGAAATGTCCCTCTTCTTTCTTCTATGATCTTGGTATAATTTTCCATCCCCCTACCAGCATCTAGTCCTCTCTTAAGGTTGCCTTTTTTATGCTTACCTGGGGGCTTTCGTCACCTGCCACCTTTGAACCTAGTTTAAAGCCCTCCTCACTAGGTTGGTGAGTTGGTGTGTGAAGATGCTCTTTGCCTTTTTGGTCAGGTGGACCCCATCCCTTCCCAGAAGAAGTTCTTCCCAGAACAGCATCCCATGGTTGAGGAAGCTGAAGCCCTCCCATCTACACCATCTGTGCAGCCATACCTTTATCTCCAGGACATGCATGTCCCTGATGCGCCCTTACCCTCAATAGGGAGGATGGACATGAACACAACCTGTGCCTCTGATGCCTTCACCCACACTCCCAGAGCCTGTGATCACTGCTGATCTGCTCAGGGTCATACCTAGCAGTAAGTAGCATTAATGCCCACTATTATGTAGCAGTGCTTGCACTTCTACTAGGCAGAACTGAGTTGGCAGCCCCATGATAGCACTCTCATTAATGCTCATTAGGGCTCTCCACTGTACTCTGTCTTGCTGATCACTTTCTGCTTTATGAATCTACATGCTACACTTCACACCTGCCTTGGGTAGGATCAAGCCTAAGTCAATAGGTTTGTATCTTTTATTTAAATTTTAGTGATGTTACATTACACCATTGAGGGTTCGGCTCTGGCAGCTACAGTCTCAAGTTCAACAGAGTTATCTCTGCTTGTTTTAGATCTAGAGCTCATAGGAACATGTGAAACTATAGGCAAGTAACAATACAATCCACTATCTTTTATCAATTATATTAAAGTTACTAACAAAGTTATGAATGTCACAGCATATACAACTCCTGGATATATCCATGCACCAGATATAACTACCGACATACTCATATCCTCCTAAATAGTGTTAGTCTGATGGCTCTCTCGTGGCTCGATCATCAGTAGAGGGATAGTTAGTGCTGGAGTTTTCCCACAGGAAGCTCAATTTTCCCACTCTGGGCACCCCCTTTTCATAATGTGATTTTTGCCTATGCCGACATTCTGTGCATGTACATGAATGTGTCAATCCTCTTTTTTTCTTACTGGTCTAGTGTCCCCTAGAAACTTAAAGGACCCCGATTTCTATAGGTTGTGTAGGTTCTCTTTGTTCTCATTAGCATTGATGCACAACCTGTATCCTGTGGTTAAGACATATGTTGAAAGTCAATACCATCTGGCTTTCACATTGGAGGGGGTTCAGTACACTTTCTAAGTCTTACCTCAAGGATTCCATAACAGTCTGTCTATCTTTCATGGATAAATGAAGTGAATTCCGTCTAGGTTTTCCAAACCATCTGTTTTATTCAGTATTTAGAAGACATTTGTTTACCAAGAGAGACTTGAGAGAAATATCTGGAGTGCCTGGATGAGCTTTTACAAATCATCATGGAAGCAGGATTAAAGTGTAGCCCAACAAAGGTAAAACTAATGGTCCCAGAAGTTTCTTTTTTAGGAATCACATTGTCTCAGGGAGGTTGGACACCAGCCCAGTAGAAGGTGGATGCAATTTGGGAATTGCCTATGCCCACTGACATAACTTCTTTATGCTCTTTTCTAGGATAGCAGGATACCATCAAGACTTCATCCCTAACTTTGCTTACATTGCAGGTGCACTCTACAATCTCTTGAAAAAGGGAGTAGCTTGGGTCTGGACGGACCAGCATGTAAATGCATTTGTCAAATTAAAGCATGCAGTATTGCAGGCACCTATGCTAATCACCCCAGATCCTAGTAAACCATATCATCTACAGGTATCTGTGAATCCAACTGCACCTGCAGCAGTAGCTTCTCAAGAGA
This sequence comes from Trachemys scripta elegans, assembly GCF_013100865.1. Taxonomy (NCBI): domain Eukaryota; kingdom Metazoa; phylum Chordata; order Testudines; family Emydidae; genus Trachemys; species Trachemys scripta. The sequence goes on from NC_048306.1 coordinate 20,147,194, forward strand.
GACCTGAAAAATGAGTCCAGTGAAACTTAAATTGGCTACAGGTTCCTGCAACTATGTGCAAAAAGTTACATGCGTGACAGGAGAGGTGGGCTGGTGGTGAATTTGTTTGTAGGAGGATGTGTTTTCATTACACTTAGCATTAGCATGAACTCACAGAACAGATCATACAGTTCTCTCCATTTTCTACATGATGTGCTTGATTTATTTGTTCATTAATGAAAGCCAATTCCTTTATCAGGTGCTATTTGCAAAGATATTTGTTATACCCAGTGGGACTGATTTTCTGTCAGATGCTTACCTGGGGTGGGGGTAACAATAGGTTTAATTTGATAACTCTTGCATTTATTAGCTGTGAATTTAGTAGCTTTGAACAGCAGAATAATCTGACACAAAAGAAACAAGCTGCACTATACATGCTATGCTTATCCTGCTACAGGGAGGTCCAAACATCATATTTCACAACCCAGTGAATTGCTTTCTTGTGGGTCATAAGAAGAACATACACTATGTGACTGAGGCAACTAACTTTTAATATCTTCAGTATAAAGTGGACGATTTCTAACGGACCATGACATTATCAAACTGTTGTTTTAAATCATCTCCATGTGCTGTAGCAATGCTGTAAGACTTGCATTTTCAGATGTTATTCGTTCAAGTTCAGTGAGGGGAAATTAGAAACATTTGAGTAGACCTTACTTACAGATCTGTTAAGACCACACTGCAGATACGTAATTTAAATGTATGTGGAGGTTGGGAGTGAGGAATTGGGGAAGGGGTGAGCAGGAATAATTCTATCTACTGGTGTTCTTTTAGGATCTCATCATCACATGTTTTGTAACTGTTGCATGAACCCTACCATCCAACCCACATTCTGGAGACTATGGGATTTTCTTGAAGGTGGCATTTTTTCATATTCTAGGGGTCAGATTCTGCTTGGTTGCAGAACAGGGTTAAGTGAAGCAGCACAGTGGTGCCTGGAGCCAGATGGCACAGGCCACAAAGTGTGAAGTGTCAGTCCAGAAAGGTACTGAACTGGCATCTCTACCAGCAGAGCCTCAGCTAGATTTTAAAGCTGCCTTCCCACAGTGGAACCCCACTCCCAGGGAGACAGAATGGTAATACTGCCACCTTCCCCCATTGGGAGGGGAACAGGGGCGGGGGGAAATCCCTCACTGTGCCATATCTAGCTGTGCAAGACATTGGTGTGTGATGTTTTCAGTGCTTAAATACTGATATATAAATACCTGAGAAAGAGACATTATAACTAGGGTGACCAGATCACCAGACTGAAATATCGGGACACATTGGGGTGCTATCAGCCCCACCCACAGTCCACCCCCACTCCTCCCAGGCTCTGCCCCCACTCTGCGCCACCTCCTGCCCTCTCCCTGCTCAGCCCCCCCACCGTGCCCTTCCTCATCCTCCGGCCTGCCGCTGGCTTGCTGCATCCCTCCTCAATCCCCCACCCATCGCTCGCCTCCTCGCCTGCTGGCCACTTGCCACTTGCCTCTTCACCCCACCCGCAACTCACCCCTATGGTGCCAACTTCCCCTCTGCCAGGTGGGTGCTCGCCCACCTCCCGCCTCTTCTCGCCCTTGTGCCGCCCCCATTTCACACCCTTCCCCCAAGTCCCCGCCCCTGTCCTGCCTCTTCTCCATCTCTTCCCCTGAGCGTGCCACATCTCCGCTCCTCCTCCTCCCTCCTGGAAAGCGCTAAGTGCCGCCAAACAGCTGTTAGGTGGTGGGAAGCACTGGGAGGGGGGAGGAGCGGAGACGCAGCATGCTGGAGGGAGGTGGGGAAAAGGAGGGGGGAGCTTGGCTGCAATTTTTCCCTGTGGGTGCTTCAGCCCCGGAGCACCCATGTGGTCAGTGCCTCCCTCCCGCTCACCTCCTTACCCGAAATGGCATCCTGATTGTACATTGATCAGGACGCGGGACAAAGGGTTAAATATCAGGACGGTCCCAATTTTATCAGGGCATCTGGTCACCCTAATTTTAACTGGTTGAAGAAAACATAAACTGTGTGAGGGTTGTGGTGTTTGTTTTGTTTTTGTTTTTGTTTTTTGTCATGGTAGGTTCATATTTCTCCATAAAACGATTTGTGGGGAGTGAGTAATTAATAAGAATGCTTCAGCTATCATTGCTGCAAGACATGCAAAGAGGCAAAGAAGATGCATACCAGCAGCTTCACCAAACCCTAGCTTTACACTAGTAGTTTCCTTTATAAGAATATACTGCAGTGTGCTACAGGAATTGTCCAAAAGACACCAGCTTAGCAGTTTTACTATGGTGTTTTTGGCTATTACTACATGATACTATAGAATAGTTTCATAAGGTTTATATCAGTAAATAAAAAATAAGGAGTAACTTGGAGCAATATCTGAACAAGCTAACTGCAAGAATTATTCTTTACAGAAGACCGTTGATTTTTGAACGTACACGTGCAGATTATGGTTAATTAAGTGCAGAATTTAAAGAAACCAAAATCCAATATGGAGTCATCTAAGGAAGTATAACTGTACATTCTTCTTTGAGTAGATGCTGCAGTGTATTCCACTTAAGTGGGTGCATGTCCAGCACTCTGAAGCCAGAGACATTTGCCTAGCAATAACCGTAGAGGAGCAGCATCCACGCCTCATGGCCGTAGCACTTCCCCTGGCTACATGAGGCGGTGCTCCTTCCACTCCTTACTGCCCGTGGCTGCAGTCAGACTTCTGCCCCCTCCCCCAGGAAAAGTATGGGCCGGTATAGATTTGGTGCCAGTGTGCAGAATGGCATGGGTACCTCTAACCCTTCCCTGGTCTCAAGTAGGGAGGCCGACTGGCCGTCACTTCAGTTCTGTCTTACCACCTGTGACGGTTAGCCAGCATGCTCGGTCTCTCTTGCTCTAGCCAGCCTTCTCCCTAGTAGTCTTCAGACTGTTTCTTCTGTAAATAGTTAGATTAGTAGTTAGTAGTAGTAGTAGTTGGTTTAGTCAGTATATAGTTAGAATTCCAGTAGGGAATTGTTCTGGGGGTGCCCTCTATTCCTCCTCCCCCACCCACTACCGGGGTATGCCTCCATCCCTGAGGTTTAAATGCTCTGCAGCTTGTAACAAGCCTATGCCCAAGAGTGACCCTCACATTTGCTGTTTGAAGTGTCTGGGGGAATCACATCAGAAGGACTGTTGCAAGATCTGCAGGGGATTCTGCCCCAGGACTCAAAAAGAAAGGAACCAACGGTTGAAGATCCTTCTGATAGAGACAGCCCTCTGTCCCCACTCGGAGCCAGAGTCGGCAGAACCAACGCCTAGCACCTCAACTTCGGTGCGCAATGCTCCGGCGTCAACATGGGAAACTTCGGCGCTGACAAAAGTCTTGGCTAGAGACACTCGGCACCAACAGGGCTCCCTGCACAGGGGCTCCATACATGGTAGAGCCCAGCACCGTTCCCAGTCCCCGGTGCCCTGCAAAACGAAGGAGCTGCACAGAGGGTTGCTCACCCACACCAAGACCGGGACAAAAGGACTTGAGCACAGTAAGACCCACATAGGGCCACCACCTAGCCTAGCACTATTGACTCCTGCCCCAAGAAGGGGTCAGTCAAGTCCGACTCCCCAAGACTCCCCTCCCTGGTGCCGTCCCAAGGCAAGCCAGTGATGATACTATGTCAATCATCATCACTGGTCACCAGTACATTCTGGCACCAGACCAACAGGGGGAGCCGAACTGGTCCCCAATCTCCCAGTACCGCTCCCCAGCACTGGTAGGCACTGCTCCCCCATGGTCCTCCTACAGTGAGTCCTCCCAATCAGAGTCAGAGCGGAGTCCATCGTGTCCAGGCGGAGCCAGCACAGATCAGAGTGCAGACGCTCGAGGTCGGACAGGGAGAGACAGCAATTTCCCCCGATGCCAGGGCCCACACAATGTCAGGCTCCAGCTCAATGGCCATTTTGGATCCCCTTGGCATTTCATCAAAGCCAGGGGTCCTATTCCAGGACGTCAGTATCATTGGCCTCAGAATCCCATGCACCTCCCTCAATGCAGGACCAGCTGCCCCACACCATAATGGAAGACCAGGCACCATGTGATCTCCTCAGTGCCGAGGACCAGGAGCAAGGGCCAGTCCCAGTTAGAACCTTGTCTTCATCCTCACAAGACGAGGCAGTGTCTGGAACCTCCACGGCTCCTACACTCAAGGATCATAGGGTCCACCAGCAGCTCCTGAAAAGGGTGGCCCAGAACCTGGGGCTCCAGGTCAAGGAGGTCTCTGAGTCATCGGACCCCACAGTTGACATCCTGGCCTCCTCAGGTCCCTCCCGAGTTGGCCTGCCACTCATTAAAACCATACAAGACACCACCAAAATTTCACATTAAATTTCATTTGCCATTTTGTTGTCCAATCACTTAGTTTTGTGATATCTTTTGGAAGTTCTTCACAGTCTGCTTTGGTCTTAACTATCTTGAGCAGTTTAGTATCATCTGCAAACTTTGCCACCTCACTTTTTACCCCTTTCTCCAGATCATTTATGAATAAATTGAATAGGATTGGTCCTAGGACTGACCCTTGGGAAACACCACTAGTTACCCCTCTCCATTCTGAACATTTACCATTTATTCCTACCCTTTGTTCCCTGTCTTTTAACCAGTTCTCAATCCATGAAAGGATCTTCCCTCTTATCCCATGACAACTTAATTTACGTAAGAGCCTTTGGTGAGGGACCTTGTCAAAGGCTTTCCGGAAATCTAAGTACACTATGTCCACTGAATCCCCCTTGTCCATATGTTTGTTGACCCCTTCAAAGAACTCTAATAGATTAGTAAGACATGATTTCCCTTTACAGAAACCATGTTGACTTTTGCCCAACAATGTATGTTCATCTATGTGTCTGACAATTTTATTCTTTACAATTGTTTCAACTAATTTGCCCAGTACTGATGTTAGACTTACCGGTCTGTAATTGCCAGGATCACCTCTAGAGCCCTTTTTAAATATTGGCATTACATTAGCTATCTTCCAGTCATTGGGTACAGAAGCCGATTTAAAGGACAGGTTACAAACCATAGTTAATAGTTCCATAATTTCACATTTGAGTTCTTTCAGAACTCTTGGGTGAATGCCATCTGGTCCCGGTGACTTGTTACTGTTAAGTTTATCAATTAATTCCAAAACCTCCTCTAGTGACACTTCAATCTGTGATAGTTCCTCAGATTTGTCACCTACAAAAGCTAGCTCAGGTTTGGGAATCTCCCTAACATCCTCAACTTGTTTGTGACGACACAACAGGAAGTGTCTGCAGTTCTGCTCCTTCCTGAATCACAGCCTGGGCTTGATCATGGATGCGTTCCTCCTTCCCTGGAAGGACCACCTCCTTTACACATTTTCCACCCATTCCACAAGGTGCTACTCAAGGTTCGGAGGGATGACGCCTCAGTGATATTGATAGCTCCAGCCTAGCCATGTCAGTGCTAGTACACGTCTCTTCTGGAGCTGTCAGTGGAAACTCCGATCACCCTACCGCTGCTCCCAGATCTGACAACTCAGGACAACGGCTGCCTTCAGCACCCCAGCCTCAAATCTTTCCACTCACGGCTTGAAAGCTCCATAGCTAAACCCAACGGAGCTGGCTTGCTCTGATCCAGTAGGGAAGTCCTCCTTGGCAGTAGAAAACTGTCCACTAGGGCCACCTACCTAGCCAAATGGAAGAGATTCACAATTTGGTCATCGCAGAAACACACACCTCCTATGCACTCAACAATACCCTTTATCTTGGACTATCTTCTGCACCTAAAGCAGCAAGGGCTTTCTATGTCATCAATAAACTTATTACTTGGCTGCTATTTCCTCCTTTCACCCATGCGTGGTGGGTCGGTCGGTCTTCACCAGCCCAATAGTTGCATGCTTTCTTAAAGGGCTTGACAGGCTATACCCTCAAGTAAATTAGCTAATCCCAGCCTGGAACCTTAACCTGGTTCTTTCCAAACTAATGGGACCCCCCTTTGAACCACTTGCGACATACTCTTCACTCTATCTCTCATTGAGGCTAGCATTCCTGGTGGCAAGGAGGGTATCCAAGCTTAAGGCCCTAATGTCTGAGCCTCATTACACAGCGTTCTATAAGGACAAGGTTCAGCTTTGGCCGCACCCAGCCTTCCTCCCGAATGTCGTCTCCCAGTTTCATATTAATCAGGATATTTTTCTCCCAGTTTTCTACCCCAGCCGCACGCAAACAGCCGGGAAAAAAATCGCCACTTTTTGGATGTTCACTGGGCATTAGCCTTCTATATTGAATGGATTAAGCCATTCTGAAAATCTATTAAACTATTCATCGCAGTAGCAGGCAGAATGAAAGGGTTCCCAGTCTCTTCTCAAAGAATTTCATCATGGATTACATCATGCATCTGGACGAGCTATGATCTAGTGAAAGTTCCTGCCACTGCCCTGACAGCGCACTCCAAGAGGGCGCAGGCATCTTCAGCGGCGTTCCTGGCCCAGGTTCCAACCCAGGAATTTTGCAGGCCTGTGAAGTGACATGGTCCTCCATCCACAGCTTTATCTCGCATTACTCAGCAGCCTAGAGATGATGCAGCCTTTGGCAGAGCAGTGCTTCAATTTACGAACCCATGAGTTCTGACCCCGCCTTCGAGTTCCTGCTTGGAAGTCACCTAATTGGAATCAACATGAGCATACATTCGAAGAAGAGTCAGGCAGGTCTTGGAATGGACATGATCAACACATCTCGAAGAACAACAGTTACGAAAGGTAGGTAAACATTTTTTGTTTCATCAGTGTATTTCAAATGGGTCTTTTGCACTGGATAAGGATTCTTTCTCATAGGAGGAAAGTATAGATGAATGAGAGAGCCATCTAAGACACAGTCCAGCTGTGATAGGGTAGTACCAGGAAGTGGTGTGCAACATCAGCTGTAGCTCCAGCATCTTAATTAACAATTTGTTGAATTGTCATAAGAGAGAAAGTTAAGGGAGTTGATTGCTCATCTTATCCATTTCCAGAAGGACATGATTTTAATTTTGAAAATGTTAGTCAATCTAAAAACAGAGAGTCTCATATGCACGGCATGAGCAATTCTTAGTTTACTGTAGAGCCTGAAGCCAAGAAAAATACATACACACCTTTACATCTAGTGCTTTTATGAATCATTTCAAAGAACTGTAACTAAGCAGTAGCAGCTATATCGTGGCTACATTCTATGAAAAGAAAGGGCTGCGTTGCTTATTTTGTTTCCAAAAAAACTGTTTCGTTTTGCATTCCCAGAAGTTACTTTTTTCCTTCCGAATAGGTCAAGCAGGAACATTGGATGTAAATCCTGTGTATGGCGATTTTGTTAGATTTCCAGCAATTGCAGGGGAACATATCTATAACAAGTATGTTTTTCTTTCGAGTGATACCATTAGTCAAAATGTTTTATCCTATTTCCACCACATAAACACAAATGTCTTTCAAGACTCAAGTTTACTGGTCTTGATGATTACAATAGCCAATCTCATAAATGGTTCATAAGCCCATGCAAACCATGGTTTCAACTCAGGATGGAAAGTGTTTGTTGGGACAGCTATCTCCTACCAAACTAGAAGGCTTGACAACATAGGAGGATAATATTTTATGAGCTAGCTGGGCTGTGCCCTGATAAAACAGCAACTGTGCTGAGTCTCATACTTTAAGCATGTGACTGCTGATTGAATGTGATAAAGGAACCAAAGTTGTGCATCCATGGTGCTTCAGTCTCATTGCTATGTCATGTCATATTTATCTATCTAAGGTATCTACATAGCTTTAATGACATAGTGTCTTAACACCTCACAATCTTTAATACATCCAGTGTGCCAAAAATGAACCTGCTATCCCTACTGAAATGTAGCAACCATCCTTGCACACACCCACTTAATTGTAGCAACAGTCTTTGCGCACAATTCTGTACTTGCATTCCCAAACTAGTAGAGGTTGTAAAGAAACAAACTTTTCAGTGATTTGGTGACTGTGATGAAAACTAAAGAAAGAGATTTGAGCTACAAAAAGCAAATGACATTATTGGCAAGACACCAGACTAGAAGTAACCAGAAATTTTAAAGCACATGATTGTAGTGACAGAGTGAGTTACCATAAACCATCTTCTGTTCTCAGTACACAGTCACTTTTATTTAGGTGAACATTAAAATGTATTCTCCCAAGATCAAGAGGCAAATATTGATTGAGATTGCAATGAGTTTGTGGTCCTCCAGAGTAGTTAGTAACCAACTAAATATGAATAATTTTTAAAAGGAAAATGTATAGACACATGAGAAGTCTAAACAGGAATTGGCTTGAAATGTGCATCATCTGTCTTGTTCCAAATTTATTTGGCGTGAATCTACTAATAGAACCTAATGCAAGTACAACTACTATTTTTTGAGAATTTCAGAAATAACTAAAAAGAACAGACTGGAGCATTATTTTTTGACCTCTCTCTTGTTTCCAGTTTTAAAATAAAAAGGTTCAAAACCAAAGTCAGATCCTTAAAAATACGCTCGAAGAATCTCTCTTGCATATAAACATGTACAACTACATTAGGGTTACCATTCCTCCGGAGTCCCCCGGACATGTCTGGATTTTTGAACTAAAAATAGCGTCCGCGGGGGAATTTGTTAATGTCCGGACTTCCCCCCCCCCCCATGCAGAGCGCGGCTAACAGGGCAGCCGGATGGTGCCACTTACATGGGGCTCCGACAGCGAGAGAGAGTCCCTCCTCCACTTCCCCCTCCTCCCCCTGCAGCATAGCTCACTCCCTCACTCCCTCCCTGCATTCGCCTCTGGCAGTCTGGAGCTCCTCCCCCACTGCTGCCCAGCGTGCCGGAAGAACGGCTCAGACTCAGCAAGCTCCCAGAGAGACCTTAGGCGAACCGAAGGCCAACGACAAGGGAGCCAGGGGGTCGGAGAAGGGGCAGGGAGGTTTTGGAGGGGGCAGTCAAGAGACGGGGGGGGTCGGGAGTTCGGGGGGGCTTTTTGGGAGGTGTGTGGATAAGGTTTTGGGCAGTCAGGGTACAGGTAGGGGGTAGGGTCCTGGGAGGCATTTGGGGGGGTCTTAGGAGGGGGCAGTTAGGGGATAAGGAACAAGGAGGCTTAGGTAGGGGGTGGGGTTGTGGAGGGCAGGGAGGAGCAGGGGTCCCGGGGGGGGGAGGGGACAGGGAGCAGAGGGGTTTAGATGAGTCGGGAGTTCTGGGGGGGGCTGTCGGGGTGGGGAGTGGTTGGATGGGGCATGGGAGTCCCAGGGGTCTGTCTGGGGGTGGGGGTGTGGATAAGGGTTGGGGCAGTCAGGGCACAGGTAGGGGGTAGGGTCCTAGGTGGCCAGTTAGGATGGGGGGAGGGTCTCAGGAGGGGGCAGTCAGGGGACAAGAGGCAGGGAGGCTTAGGTAGGGGGTGAAGGCTTGTGGGGGCAGTTAGGGGCAGGGGTCCCAGGAGGGGGCAGTCAGGGGACGAGGAGCGGAGGGGAGGGTTGGGGGTTCTGAGGGGGGCGGGAAGTGGGTGGGGCAGGGGCGGGGCTAGGGCAGGACAGGGGCGGGGCTCCTCCCGTCCTCTTTTTTGCTTGCTGAAATATGGTAACCCTAAACTACATAAAACAAACATGAGTAAAACTTAGAAGTACAGAAAATGAGAGACTCCTTCATTCTGCCATGAGTCAAATGCAGCTGCAGACATATGTTTTCCCTTGTTGGGGTCCATTAGCAAGTGTGGTAACTATTTTCTGGCAGTCATAATGCTAGCCGACGTACATGTCCATGGATCATAGTGAGCTGAAACAGAATTTCAGGGGTGAAATCCCACTGAATAGCATTAAGGGCGTTGTTATGTATCACCATGCTAATAAAACTAACTGCAATTTAGCAGGAACAAAAGTTGGCAAAATATGACTTAATTTAGTCTGCCAGTATTTATGAGTACTCTTGGGGCTCATCAGCATTAGGAAAAAGAGAGAACCTTGTGAGTTATATTATGTTCTGAAAATTTCAAGCCAAAGCTTGTCATCCACACAGCATTTTTAGAAAATTCTGTTTTTCTCACAGATTATTACTGTATTGATAACAAGTTGTACCTTTCTTAGAGCCATCAGCTATTATTCACCATCCATTATATTGTTAGTAGTCAGACTCAAGACTAGCTGAAGTTTATATGACATAAGAGAAATTTTACTTTGGATGGCAAGAGCAGCCTGATTCCGGAGCAGAATTGCTACACTAACTTTCTGCATTCTGAAGACTTATGGTGATTGGTTTTAAAGGGCTGTACTGGCATATATGAAGGATAATTATTGTGGGATTAATGACGTTGTGTAAAGAGAAACAGGAGAAATATTCATCATCAGTGTAACTTCACTGTTTTTGCTGAAATTGCACCAGAGATTAATTTGACCCATTGTTAAGTGCTTGCTATTACTCTGAGGGAAAGTTGAGACAGATTACTTCTGTATATAGAGAGGGAGAGAGGAAAGAACAAAGACTTATGCTAGGAATAAAGAACAGTTTGAAATATATATAAAAATCTATCAAATCTTCTCCACTATCTGGTTAAACGGAGTATCTCATGAAGAATAATATAGTGGGAAATAAAGACAAAGGACAAAATCATGACACTATTGAAGTCGATGGGAATTTTGCTGTTGACATCAATGGAGCTAGGATTACACACAAAGACATGAAGGTGGAAAGAAAGTTCAGGACTTAAGACTATGTGGAGCATATTGTCTTTCTTCTTGAGTGCTTTGATTACTTACTTGCTTCCTTCACAAACCAAGAATCTACATGAAACTACAAATGCCAAGTCTCTATCAGACAATAAAAGCAAAGCAGATGTGCACAAGAACTTAAGAAGACAAAAGAATAAATGAAGAAAGTGGACACTATCTTTAGAATAAATAGGCTAAAGGACTGGAATAGTTTACCTGGGGAGCTGTATTAGAACAGAGAATGATAAGAGAGGTAAAAAATAATGTCATTAACTGAAAGGGTCTTAAATGGACTATAGAAGAAGACATGTCAACTAGATAATGACCCACACACACAAATCTGGTGGAGTACATCCTTCCCAGCTGAGATGAGTGAACATAAACATGAGTGAAAAGGAGGAATGTGATTGAAACAGCAGGTTACGGCAGAAAGAAGATCACGACTGACTTATGAGAAGTGTTTAAAAGACTAAATAAATTCTTTTCCTTCACCAATGACACCCCTGGCATATAATTCAAATCTTAACCTAAATCTCAAACTAGGGAGTTTTAAAGAATGGGAGAGCCATGGAATACAGACAGTTGGCCAGCTGCTCAGCAAGAAACTTTTCTAATCTATTTGGAAATCAAAACTAATTTTAACTGGCCCACTCTCCCACGGTAACAGTAACTTCAAGCTAGGAATTCTATGTCTTAACATTCTGGAAAAGTTGTTTTATACAGAAAGCTAGCTTTAATAAAAGTGATGGTGGCTGGTGTCCCATCAATTAGGAAACAAAAATTTATATCAATCTTTGCAGACAACTTTACTTTAAAAAAATGCCCATATATGACATGCTGGAAAAAGACACATTACATCAGAGGAATGGGATTTAACCTGGAAAAGGGGACTGGCAACTTCAGTCTGTAGCACAATTAAAGGAAATTTCTTTAAGATACTGGGCTTAAATTGCAGCAAGGGAGGTTTAGGTTGGACATTAGGAAGAACTTCCTAACTGTCAGGGTGGTTAAGCACTGGAATAAATTGCCTAAGGGGGTTGTGAAATCTCCATCATTGGAGGTTTTTAAGAGCAGGTTAGACAAACACCTGTCAGGGATGGTCTAAATAAGGGGTCTCAAACACACGGCCCGCGGAGTTATTTGCTGTGGTCCGCCAAGCTCCCCGCCCCCCCGGAGTTATTTCCTGCGGCCGCCACGCTCCCCTCCCCCGCCCCTCTCCCTGCAGAGCGCCGCGTCCCCGCTCATCTGCCTACCTTCAGGCGCTTCCCGCCACCAAACAGCTGTTTGGCAACACTTAGCGCTTTCTAGGAGGGAGGGGGAGGAGCAGGGAGCCACATGCTCGGGAGGAGGCAGAGAAGAGGTGGGGCAGGGGTGAGGCCTCATGGAAGGGGTGGAATGGGGGCGGGTCTGGGGGCAGAGGAGGGGCTTTTGTATCATTATATGAAAAGGTGTCAGTGGTGCGGCCCTCGGGCCAATGTACTAGTCCTCATGTGGCCCTAGTGGTGATTTGAGTTTGAGATCCCTGGTCTAGATAGTATAGTCCTGCCATGAATACAGGGGACTGAACTAGATGATCTCTTGCGATCTCTTCCAGTTCTATGATTCTATGATTCAATGGTACTTAACATCAATCAAGTTAAAGTAAAGATAGAGATTGAATGGGGATAAATGTTGGAGGAATTGTGGTGAAAGAGGAGATTTTATGCATATGTGCTGAACATGCAGAATCATTAGAGTATTGGGATGCAATTCTTAACCAGATATTATAAATTGTTGGCTATCCCTTACCAAATGATCCCTTGGTAATTCTCCTTAAAGAGAAATTAAGAATTCATCTCAGGTCCTAGTAGCTGCTAGACTACTAATAGCCTCTCATTGGAAAAAGCAAAATAGTCTAAAACTAAAGGAATAATTACAAAATGGTGCAGGTTGTTGTTATGGAAAAATCAATGCACCAATTACACACCCAATAAAATAGAGGACAGATAGATATTTGATTACCATTTATTCAATATTCAGACAAAGATAATTAACCTAAAAAAAACAAAAGCACACTGCCATATTTTTTGAATATTAACATTTTATAGAGATTTCACTCAGTTGAATAAAATTTAAAAAAAAACCCAGCATGTTCTGGGTAGGGTAGAGAGCCTTACTCTGTGATAGGGAGAGATATGATGCTTGTATTGTTGTATAACGTTTTTCTAAACAAAAGCTCACTGTTGTAATGATGATTCTCTTGTCTCTGATATTTACATGGCAATGATTTGTGAACCTGTTAAAACTTCCTAAATAAATTAATAGATTTTTTTAAAAACAAAGACTAAATAGGTATAGTTCAGCTACATGACAAGGACATGGAAATCTTTTCTACGTATTTGAAGGGTGTGAATATCCAGGAGGCAGTAGAACTCTTATAAACAGCATAATGAAGACTCCGTGTCTGCTCGCTCCTCCTACAGCTTCTGTGAGAACTACAAGCACAGCCATGCTGTTCTCATTCTGTCCTTGAGATTTTTCCTCACGTCAGCTCCTTCAGGAGTAAAGCTGTCAATTTGAAATGTGTATCTGTACAGCCTGCTGCTTTCCACATCCATATGCACAATCCCCTAGAATCCAAGGCAAAGATACTATTATACTCGGATGTTAGCAGGCCAGATACAGTTAGAGACATCTAGCAGCATGTTAATAAAAGGCCTGATGAAGAACAAAAAATAAATAAACTTGCTATTGCTCTTGTAAGAATTGCTGCCACCAGGAAATTAAAAAAGTTGCTTGTGGCATATGCTGACTGCCTACATCCATGCACTGCTTTTCATCATTGAAATAATAGCCACGATATCCAAAGAAAATTGTGTAGGCTGTGGTGAGTTAACAAAGTAAATCCTTCCTGGTAAATCCTGTGCATCACTGATGTTACTAAATGTTTGCTATAACTTTAAAGTGAACTTTCAATTAATCACATAATTGCCTTTATTTTCATCTTGGAAAGACAATATTTAATGTTTCCCTTTTACCTCATTTCTACTATGCTAAACAAACTCAGGTTTTGCAGCAGCTTCACAAGAGTCATAGAATCAGAATCCTAGAATATCAGGGTTGGAAGGGACCTCAGGCAGGGCCGGCACCAGGCACCAGGCACCAGCCCACCAAGCAGGTGGCACCTGGAGGGGGGCGGCGCGGCGGGGCGCTCCAGCCCGAGAGCGGGGCCACGACTGGGCTCACCGCCCTCCCTGTGGCGCTCTGGCCGCCGGGGAGAGCGGAGCAGTAGCGGGCTCGTTGCCCTCCCCCCGGCGCTCTGGCCGCCGGGGAGAGCGGAGAGCCCCGGCCGGGCTCTCCGCCCTCCTCCTGGCGTTCCAGCTGGTCGTAGATTGTGGGCCCACGGCCGGGTTCGGCACCCTCCCCTGCCACGTTGGGGAGGGCGGGGGGAGAGGGGCGGTGGGTGGCTTTTTTGCCTAGGGCGGCAAAAAAGCCAGAGCCGGCCCTGACCTCAGGAGGTCATCTAGTCCACTCCCCTGCTCAAAGCAGGACCAATTTCCAACTAAATCATCCCAGCCAGGGCTTTGTCAAGGCTGACCTTAAAAACCTCTAAGGAAGGAGATTCTACCACCTACCTACGTAAGCCATTCCAGTGCTTCACCACCCTCCTAGTGAAAAAGTTTTTCCTAATATCCAACCTAAATCGCCCCCACTGCAACTTGAGACTATTTGTCCTTGTTCTGTCATCAGGTACCACTGAGAACAGTCTAGATCCATCCTCTTTGGAACCCCCTTTCAGGTAGTTGAAAGCAGTTATCAAATCCCCCCTCATTCTTCTCTTCTGCAGACTAAACAATCCCAGTTCCCTCAGCCGCTCTTCATAAGTCATGTGCTCCAACACCCTAATCACTTTTGTTGCCCTCCGCTGGACTCTTTCCAATTTTTCCACATCCTTCTTGTAGTGTGGGACCCAAAACTGGACACCGTACTCCAGATGAGGCCTCACCAATGTCGAATAGAGGGGAATGATCACGTCCCTCGATCTGCTGGCAATGCCCCTATTTATACAGCCCAAAATGCTGTTAGTCTTCTTGGCAACAAGGGCACACTGTTGACTCATATCCAGCTTCTCATCCACTGTAACCCCTAGGTCCTTTTCTGCAGAACTGTTTCCTAGACATTCGGTCCCTAGTCTGTAACAGTGAATGGGATTCTTCCGTCCTAAGTGCAGGACTCTGCACTTGTCCTTGTTGAACCTTATCAGGTTTCTTTTGGCCCAATCCTCCAATTTGTCTAGGTCCCTCTGTATCCTGTCCCTACCCTCCAGCGTAGCTACCACTCCTCCCAGTTTAGTGTCATCTGCAAGCTTGCTGAGAGTGCAGTCCACGCCATCCTCCAGATCATTAATGAAGATATTGAACAAAACCGGCCCCAGGACCGACCCTTGGAGCACTCCGTTTGAAACCGGCTGCCAACTAGACATGGAGCCGTTGATCACTACCCGTTGAGCTCGACAATCTAGCCAGCTTTCTATCCACCTTATAGTCCATTCATCCAGCCCATACTTCTTTAACTTGCTGGCAAGAATACTGTGGGAGACTGTATCAAAAGCTTTGCTAAAGTCAAGGAATAACACATCCACTGCTTTCCCCTCATCCACAGACCCAGTTATCTCCTCATAGAAGGCAATTAGGTTAGTCAGGCATGACTTGCCCTTGGTGAATCCATGCTGACTGTTCCTGATCACTTTCCTCTCCTCTAAGTGCTTCAGAATTGATTCCTTGAGGACCTGCTCTATGATTTTTCCAGGACTGAGGTGAGGCTGACTGGCCTGTAGTTCCCCGGATCCTCCTCCTTCCCTTTTTTAAAGATGGGCACTACATTAGCCTTTTTCCAGTCATCCGGGACCTCCCCCAATCGCCATGAGTTTTCAAAGATAATGGGCAATGGCTCTGCAATCACATCCGCCAACTCCTTTAGCACCCTCGGATGCAGCGCATCCGGCCCCATGGATTTGTGCTCGTCCAGTTTTTCTAAATAGTCCCGAACCACTTCTTTCTCCACAGAGGGCTGGTCACCTTCTCCCCATACTGTGCTGCCCAGTGCAGCAGTCTGGGAGCTGACCTTGTTCGTGAAGACAGAGGCAAAAAAATCATTGACTACATTAGCTTTTTCCACATCCTCTGTTACTAGGTTGCCTTCCTCATTCAGTAAGGGGCCCAGACTTTCCTTGACTTTCTTCTTGTTGCTAACATACCTGAAGAAACCCTTCTTGTTAGTCTTAACATCTCTTGCTAGCTGCAACTCCAAGTATTATTTTGCCTTCCTGATTTCACTTCTGCATGCCTGAGCAATATTTTTATACTCCTCCCTGGTCATTTGTCCAATCTTCCATTTCTTGTAAGCTTCTTTTTTGCGTTGAAGATCAGCAAGGATTTCACTGTTAAGCCAAGCTGGTCGCCTGCCATATTTACTGTTCTTTCGACACATCGGGATGTTTTTTTCCTGCAACCTCAATAAGGATTCTTTAAAATAGAGCCAGATCTCCTGGACTCCTATCCCCCTCATGTTATTCTCCCAGGGGATCCTGCCCATCAGTTCCCTGAGGGAGTCAAAGTCTGCTTTTCTGAAGTCCAGGGTCCGTATTCTGCTGCTCTCCTTTCTTCCTTGTGTCAGGATCCTGAACTCAACTATCTCCTGGTCACTGCCTCCCAGGTTCCCATACACTTTTGCTTCCCCTACTAATTCTTCCCGGTTTGTGAGCAGCAGGTCAAGAAGAGCTCTGCCCCTAGTTGGTTCCTCCAGCACCTGCACCAGGAAATTGTCCCCTACACTTTCCCAAAACTTCCTGGATTGTCTGTGCACCGCGGTGTTGCTCTCCTAGCAGATATCAGGGTGATTAAAGTCTCCCATGAGAACCAGGGCCTGCGATCTAGTAACTTCTGCTAGTTGCCGGAAGAAAGTCTCGTCCACCTCATCCCCCTGGTCTGGTGGTCTATAGCAGACTCCCACCATGACATCACCTGTGTTGCTCACACTTTTAAAATTAATCTAGAGACTCTCAGGTTTTTCTGCAGTTTCATACTGGAGCTCTGAGCAGTCATACTCCTCTTACATACAATGCAACTCCCCCACCTTTTCTGCCCTGCCTATCCTTCCTGAACAGTTTATATCCATCCATGACAGTACTCCAGTCATGTGAGTTATCCCACCAAGTCTCTGTTATTCCAATCACATCATAGTTCCTTGACTGTGCCATGTCTTCCAGTTCTCCCTGCTTGTTTCCCAGGCTTCTTGCATTTGTGTATAGGCACTTAAGAGAACTTGCTGATTGTTCCACTTTCTCAGTCCAAGACAGGAGTCCTCCCCTCTTGCACTCTCCTGCTCGTGCTTTCTCCCGGTATCCCATTTCCCCACTTACCTCAGGGCTTTGGTCTCCTTCCCCCGGTGAACCTAGTTTAAAGCCCTCCTCACTAGGTTATCCAGCCTGCTTGCGAAGATGCTCTTCCCTCTCGCCGTTAGGTGGAGCCCGTGTCTGCCTAGCACTCCTCCTTCTTGGAACACCATCCCATGGTCAAAGAATCCGAAGCCTTCTCTCCGACACTACCTGCGTAGCCATTCGTTGACTTCCACGATTCGACGGTCTCTACCCAGGCCTTTTCCCTGCACAGCGAGGATGGACGAGAACACCACTTGCGCCTCAAACTTCTTTATCCTTCTTCCCAGAGCCACATAGTCTGCAGTGATCCGCTCAAGGTCATTCTTGGCAGTATCATTGGTGCCCATGTGGAGAAGCAGGAAGGGGTAGCGAGCCGAGGGCTTGATGAGTCTCGGCAGTCTCTTCGTCACATTGTGAATCCTAGCTCCTGGCAAGCAGCAGACCTCTCTGTTTTCTCAGTCGGGGCGGCAGATAGATGACTCAGTCCCCCTGAGGAGGGAGTCCCTGACCACCACCACCCTCCTCCTTTTCTTGGGAGTGGTGGTCGTGGAACCCCCATCCCTAGGACAGTGCAACTCATGCCTTCCAATTGGTGGAGTCTCCTTCTGCTCCCTTCCCTCAGATGTATCATCTAGTCCACTCTCCGCATTAGTACCTGTGGAGAGAACATGAAAACGGTTGCGCACCTGTATCTCCATTGGTGGTACATGGACGCTCCTCTTTCTTCTTCTGGAGGTCACATGCTGCCAAATTTCTTCACCGTCCCTCAGTCCCCTCTGCGCAGCCTGCTCCAATTCCTCAGAACGTTGTGCCTGTAGAAGCATATCCTGACATCTGTCCAGGAAATCTTCATTTTCTCGTATGCAACGCAGAGTAGATACTTGTTTCTCCAGACCTTGAACCTTCTCTTCCAATATGGAGACCAGCTTGTACTGTGTACAGACAAAGTTGCTGAGGATTAAACCACAGAGTACATTATGCTAAAATGTTGGGAAGGCTACAATAACCCATTGGATATAATTGTGTTTACCAGAGCTCAAATACAGCTATGGGGGGAAAGAATAAAGGAGTTTGGCAAGACTAACGTAAAGATTTAAAAAATAAAGCATGGAATACAGCCGATCCAGAAAGCACTGCACACCCTCCTGAAGTGCCTACGGAAGTATTGTTACAAACCTAGGAACAAAGGGGGGAAAAGCATAAAGAAAAAAACAAAGGAAGGGCCCACTTATTTCCTGAAGTACAGTGGTGAAATGCCCATTGATTTCAAAAGGAATTTTGCCTGCGTAGCTGAGTACAGAATTGCGTTCACACAGTTATTATAAGAGTTGCTGATGGTGACCCCTCTATTGAGATTGCCTAACACTTTCCATTATAAAAGATTCTTGCGGGTTGTTTTTTTTAAAGAAGTTCTGAGCACCTCCATTGTTTGCAGCAGGCCACCGATATTCAGCAAGGAGGCAGTCATTGGACTACAGAAGTGCCTTTTCTTTGGCCCTGAAATTCCATTTTGATGTAGCTGAGTCATAAACAGCCAGGGCCGGCTCCAGGCACCAGCTTGCCAAGCAGGTGCTTGGGGTGGCCACTCTGGAGAGGGGCGGCACGTCCAGCTATTTGGCAGCAATTTGGCGGAAGGTCCCTCACTCCCGCTCGGAGCGAAAGACCTCCCGCCGAGTTGCCGCCGCAGATCACGATCGCGGCTTTTTTTTTTTTTTTTTTTTGCGCCGCTTGGGGTGGCAAAAACCCTGGAACCGGCCCTGTAAACAGCTAAAAATCACAATTTCTCTTCTCTCACTTGCACACCTCTGGAAAATTTTGGCAGCATGCCAAAATAATAACTGAACGTGAACATTTTGAAGAGGGAAACCCATACGGCCATCAAAGCAGCAGACATTTGACAAGAAAAAGTGGGAACTGCTGTAGAAATGGGGAGAGAAACACACTGGGCTCCCATAGCGACACCCCCATTACCTTACAAATGGCAGCAGCACCCCATGCCACCCCTCCAGTGACACCACCTGGGACAAGAACGCTACCAGATGCTGGGGGGTGCAGAAATCTAGGCCTCTTCCCTGTAATCCCTTCTGGACACAATGCATTTCCTCTGTAGCCCATTTCCTCCCTCACTGGGAGCACCACATGGGTAACGGAGAGAAAGCCAGACCAAGTTCTCTCAAGCCTTCTTCTGTTGCCCACTTGTGAAGTTAGTCATATCGATCAAGTGGTAAATGTCTGTGCTGAAGGTTTAGGGTTCAAATCCTGCTAGTAATGGGGGTATTTTTACAGTTGTACTTAATAGAATTTGATTTTACTTTTTACAAAATCTAGGAAATTGCATACAAAACACTATGGTCTGGTCTATACTACCCGCCTGAATCGGCGGGTAGAAATCGACCTCTCGGGGATCGATTTATCGTGTCCCGTCGGGACGCGACAATCAATCCCCGAATCGGCGCTCTAACTCCACCAGCGGAGGTGGTAGTAAGCGCCGCCGACAAAAAGCGGCAGAAGTCGATTTTGCCGCCGTCCTCACAACGGGGTAAGTCGGCTGCAATACGTCGAATTCAGCTACGCTATTCACGTAGCTGAATTTGCGTATCTTAAATCGACTCCCCGCTGTAGTGTAGATGTACCCTATGTTAAAAGAATGTTATTTAGGTTGCAAAGTCAAGCACTTAGAAGTTAGAAAATGCCATATTTATGGCTGCAGATGTCTTCTAACGTTTGAGTGCTTGACTTTGCAACTTAAATATTTAGTCTGCAAGTGTCTCTAAGCAGATTTCCTAAACCTCAAGAATATATGACAATAACAATCATGGGAAAACTATTCTGAGAACAATCACTGGGAAAAGGTATATATGCTATAAAGCATGATAAAACAGGTGGTCTTTTTCAGTGCCCAGGATGTCTGTTAATGCACCAACCACCCCTGAAAACTGCATATTTAAATTTCATGTCAAAAGAGATCAATCGGCTACAGAAGAACCTCAGAGTTACAAACACCAGACGTACAAACTGACCAGTCAACTACACATCTCATTTGGAACCAGAAGTACACAATCAGGCAGCAGCAGAAACAGCAAAATAAAATAAATCAAATACAGTACAGTACTGTGTTAAATTTAAACTACTAAAAGAAATAAAGGGAAAGAAGCATATTTCTTCTGTATTGTAATGTTTCAAAGCTGTATTAAGTCCATGTTCAGTTGTACGCTTTTGAAACAACCACCATAATGTTTTGTTCAAAATTATGAACATTTCAGAGTTATGAACAGCCTCCATTCTCCAGATGTTCATAACTCTGAGGTTCTACTGTATTGGACTATGATAGACTCTCACAATAAACAATATTATGTGGACTCCAGCACCCTCTAATGGTCTGTTCATGTTTTTTATTACGCATGTGTTCCTTTACAGTTACATATGCAGTGTTGTCGGAGCCGTGTTGGTCCCAGGATATTAGAGTAACAAGGTGGGTGAAGTAATATTATTTTATTAGACCAATTTTTATTCGAGTCTACAGAAAGTTCAAAGACAAGCTTTCAAGTCTACAGAAAGTTCAAAAACTTGTCTCTCTCATCAACAGAAGTTGGTCCAATAAAAGATTTTACCTTACTCACCTTGTTTCTCTTACAGTTACATACATAGTGATCATGCTTGGAATATTAGGAGACAAAATCTTGTACTAATAACCACCTTTCCATTTGGTGCCAATTAACAAAATTGTAATACTCAAAGCAGTTTTGCACACAATTGATGCTCACAAAAATGGAGATGTATCTGTTCATTTTGTTGGCCAGAATTACTGTGTCAAATTAGTATAAGCTCTAAAGTGGGGGTGAGAGGACTGAGAACTCTGAAAGAGCAGGAAGCAAAGGGGAATTTAAAAAAATCATGTCGCAGTGCAAGTAATTTGAATTTAAACATAAGAGAGAGACTAGAGCCTTGGGAAAAACTCAAACTTTCTAACCTCTATAGGGGAAATGTGTACCTATTCTAATTTGTTTTTAATATTAGTGGTAGGCTTGCCAACTTCCCCAAATCTAGTCTACCCATACTTATGGAGCCAGATCTGATAGTTGATTTAAATCAATGTATGTTGATTTATATTAGCTGAGGCTTTCACCCATAGTCACCTGACTTTATTTTAGGCCTTACAAGGTAGCATCATAACATTCTCTTCACATTGTATGCTTCAGTGTGTGATAACATGGTCATTGTGTATAAATGAAATTGCATGATATAAGGTGCAAGAGTCACGATATAGAGTTGCAATTTTGTGCCTAAATTATTTTCTTCAATAAAAAAAAAAACAAAAATAGGTCTTCGGGAGGTGAAGGGGTGGGAAAGCAGCAGGTTTTTAAGGTGAAAATATGACCTATACTAGACAGGTTTTAAAGATGATAAAAATATGGTTCTGATATATTAGTACTAGCCAAACACATTTTACACTTATAACATCATCTGTCAAGTAGCTGGAAAAATTAGGAAGAAAAACAAAAGTATGGATAAAATATGAACCTCCCTCCCAAAACCACCAATTCAAAACAAACAAGACCTCTTCTGAGGTTTGAAAATGTTCAGCTGACTGTAATTTATTTGTTAATGTTATTTAGTAGTCTTGATCCCAACATCCATCAGTCCTACAAGCCTCCTGATACTACAGTGATGGAAGCTAGAGAAATCAGATAAATCCCAAATTTACCAAAGTCTTATGCAATATCCAAAACCTTTATAAAGTTGGGGTTTCTTAAAAACAAATGTCATTTTCCATAAGAATTTCAGATACAGGACAAGATAAGAATTTTGATAACAGAGATTCATGATTCAGCAAGTAGGGGGTTATCTGTATAATAATCCTCAACCTTAACTATAGCAACTATATGTCATTGTCAAGGTCTGTAAGATGCGGTAAGTACATTTAACGGAGACTTCAAATATGTAATTGTATACAATAATAAATCCTGTAAACAATTATATCTTCTCAATAATTCTACCTACAATTCAATTTAGACCCATGAATTCATTCAAATGCATCTCAAATAAACAATCCCTTTCCCAAACTCTTTATAGCATGAACACATCTTTGTCAGTTTTGATTTGTGCTCTGCTTGGCACTAACCATGAAGGCTATTCAGAAACTTCAGCTAGTGCATCATACTGAAGTTTGTGGAGAAGGCTGGTGATAGCATATAACATCTGTGCTCCACACTGCACTGGCTACAAACAAAGTTCTGGGTGAAAATAAAAGTGCTAGTTTCTAGCTATAAAGCCTTCATAACCTGTCTCCTAACCAGCTCTCCCTCTGCAACTAGCTCTGCCATTTCCATTTGTCTGGAATGCTTAATCTAACCATCCCAAGGATGAGACTTGGGGAAGCTGGGGCAGAGCATTCTGAAGGAACTCAAATGTGAAATTGTAGCACGACTAACTGTAGTCTGTAACCTATCATTTAAATCAGCTTCTGTACCAAATAACTGGAGGATAGCTAACGTGACACCAATTTTTAAAAAGGTCTCCAGAGGTGATCCCTGCAATTACAGGCCAGTAAGCCTGACTTCAGTACCAGGTAAATTGGTTGAAACTATAGTAAAGAACAAAATTGTCAAACACATAAATGAACTTAATTTGTTGGGGAATAGTCAACATGTTTTTTATAAAGGGAAATCATGTCTCACCAATCTACTAGAATTCTTTGAGTGGGTCAACAAGTATGTGGAAAAGGGGGATCCAGTGGATATAGTGTATTTAGTTTTTCAGAAAACCTTCAACAAGGTCCCTCACCAAAGGCTCTTACACAAAGTAAGCTGTCATGAGATAAGAGGGAAGGTGCTCTCATGGATTGGTAACTGGATAAAAGATAGGAAACAAAGGGTAGGAATAAATGGTCAGTTTCAGAATGGAGAGAGGTAAATAGCGGTGTCCCCCAGGGGTCTGTACTGGACCCAGTCCTATTCAACATATTCATAAATGATCTGGAAAAAGGGGTAAACAGTGAGGTGGCAAAATTTTCAGATGATACAAAACTACTCAAGATAGTTAAGTCCCAGGCAGACTGCGAAGAGCTACAGAAGGTTCTCTCAAAACTGGGGGACTAGGCAACAAAATGGCAGATGAAATTCAATGTTGATAAATGCAAAGAAATGACCATGGAAAACATGATCCCAGCTATACGTATAAAATGATGGGTCTAAATTAGTTGTTACCACTCAAGAAAGAGATCTTGGAGTCATTGTGGATAGTTTTCTGAAAACATCCACTCAATGTGCAGCGGCAGTCAAAAAAGGGAACAGAATGTTGGGAATCATTAAGAAAGGGATAGACAGTAATATCATATTGCCTCTATATAAATCCATGTTGTGAAGTTGCACTCTATATGATTTTATAAATATCTGCTAATGAGTTAATATGATGTAACTGGAATATGCTTCATGCAAAAGGTCTCTTGTAAGGTATCATTACAAAGCTTATAATCTACTGAGTGTGGTCATCCTATTTGTATAAATGTATCACTCGTGTATCAAAACTAGAAATATAAAATATAACTCTGAGGGCCTATTGTAATTATGCAAAGTGTGGGCCATTAATGATGGTTTGGAAACTTGATGGCTCCCATCAACCAGGACAATTGACTGTGGATGGCTCTGTTTGCAGGCAAGCCTTCCTGTAAGTCAGGCTGGGAGGAATGAAGGTTTGAAGTCTTACAATGACATGTGATTATGTCACCTGAACTGGAATCCATCTTTAACCTGGTGTCTTTCCATTGAGCAGGAGGGGGTGAGAACCCAGAGGGACAAAGGATTCCCGCCTTATGCAAAAGATATATAAATGGGTGGAACAAAACAAAGGGGAGAGCCATCATGAAGAATCCCCTAGCTACCACCTGAGCTGGAACAAGAGCTGTACCAGGGGAAAGAATTGTGCCCAGGTCTGAAAGGTGTCCAGTCTGAGGAAAAAACTTACTGAAGCATCTCTAAGGATGAGATTATCTGTATTTAGTTTGATTAGACATAGATTTGTGTGTTTTATTATATTTTGCTTGATGACTTACTTTGTTCTGTCTGTTACTATTTAGAACCACTTAAATCCTACTTTCTGTATTTAATAAAATCACTTTTTACTTATTAACCCAGAGTATGTATTAATACCAAGGGGTGGGGCAAACAGCTGTGCATACCTCTCTATCAGTGTTATAGAGGGTGAACAATTCATGAGTTTACCCTGTATAAGCTTTATACAGGGTAAAACGGATTTATTTGGGGTTAAACCCCATTGGGAGGTTACACTTACACTTCTGTAAGCTGCTTTCAGGTAGCCTACAGCCAGGGGTGAAAGTAAGTCCAGTGACTTACCGGTACGCTGGAGCCAGCTCTGGCCCCCAGAAGGGGCGGGGCCTAGGGTGGAAGGGGCGTGGCTGAGTGGAGTCAGAGCCAGCCCCAGCCCCAGCCCACCCTGTAAGGTAAGTGCCCCCTTCCCCCCCACCGGGGTAGCAGCAGCAGCCCGGGGCTCTGGGGGCTATTTACAGGGCCCGGGGCTCCCTGCTTCTACTGCCTCAGCCCTGTAAATAGCCGCGGGAGCCCTGGGGAAGTGGCGGGGCTCCCGTGGCTATTTAAAGGACCAGGGCGGCAGAGGCAGCTGGAGCCCCAGGCCCTTTAAATAGCCCCTGGAGCCCCACACTACCCTGGGCTCTGGGGGCTATTTAAAGGGCCCGGGGCTCCCCTGCTTCTACCACCCTGGCCTCTTTTTAAATAGCCGCTGGAGTCCTATCGTAGGGCTCCAGCAGTGGGGCTTTCCAAAGACACACACATACCTCAGCCTACTGCGGCCTTGGCTACACTTACCAGCTAGTTCGACGGCTGGAAATCGAAGTTCTGGGTTCGACTTATCGCGTCTAGTCTGGACGCGATAAGTCGAACCCGGAAGTGCTTGCCGTCGACTGCGGTACTCCAGCTCGGCGAGAGGAGTACCGCGGAGTCGACGGGGGAGCCTGCCTGCCGCGTGTGGACCAAGGTAAGTTCGAACTAAGGTACTTCGACTTCAGCTACGTTATTCACGTAGCTGAAGTTGCGTACCTTAGTTCGAATTGGGGGGGGTAGTGTAGACCAAGCCTGCCTCACATCCACTACACATCCTGAGGTAGGGAGGAAACAAAACCTGTTTGAGGCACTAAGACCCCAATCCTACAAGGATTTACACATACTTAACTTTATGGCCTGTGAGTAATGCCACTGCACATGCATAAATCCTTGCAGAATTGGGGCCTGAGATGCTTTAGTGCTAAAAGCTTGTGGCAGAAGTCTGACAGGGAATCTTAACTAAGATGGGACAGTGTATGAAGGGAAGGAAGGCTTTTGATAGCCCACTTGGGGGGGTCTTGCTATGGCAAGCAGTTTCAGAAGACTGTGTAAGGTGGGTGCTATTCCTTGATTATGCTGCAGATAAAAAAATATGTATTTTCAGTGTTCTAGTTTCACATGGTAGCTTTTTTTCAAGAACAGTTTCTTTACATTGCAGGCAGTTGAATGGTTGTGTAATCAATCAACATTGCTGCAGAATTTAGAGCCAATATGCCAAGTACATGTGGCGTTGGTCAATGCATTTCAGATAAACCTGGTTCAAAGCTTTCAAATGTAAATATTTTTTATTAAAAATAGCCTTTTTCAAAAATTAAATTTTCATTTTTTTGTTTTTTTCCTTAATGTTAATTTTTTAAAATAAAAAACAAAACAAAATTGCCATTTCAGTTTTTTTTTAACCTCACCTTTTTTGCCCTCTGATTTTCAGGAGCAAAATGGAAAAAAGGCAGAGAAAGGAGAAATAAGGGGGGAAACAGAAAACCAAAACTTTTGAAGATGAAATTTTTCAGTAAAAATGTCATGAATATTTTTTATCTAATCCCTTTTCAAAACTTTGAAACAAAACATTTTTGAATTTTTTGAAAATTTTCATGATTTTGTTTTTGTTTTTGTTCAGCTTTAATTACAGAGCTATTCACTACCCATAAATTTTGTTAACACAGAGTTAAGATGGACCAACTGTATGCCTTGTACCTTCCCAGAATGTCAACGTCTCCTATATTTAAACTTCTGAAAACCAGGAAATACAGAATTAAGATATTCACCATTCCCTGACCTTAATGCTGTGGCACAACAACATTACGAAGGGGCAGTAGTATCACTACATTTAAGGGTACACCAGAATTTCCATTTTAATAGTGGTGAAATGGTCTGCAAAACTTTTCTCTGTTGGGTTAATACATCATTTTAAATGTGTATTGTAGTCTGTGCATAGCTTGATTTTTCTATAGCATTTTGTAGGGAGAAATGTCATTTGAGGTTTGCTATATGACTCGTTTTAAAAGGGCAATGTGACTGAAAATATTTTAATGTCTGCTATTTCCTTCAGACCTCTTTTTCATGATATTACTGCACTTTGAGGGATTAAATTGATATTGACTCCTTGATTTGTGGAGACTCAATAAATTATGGTAGAAAATTGAAATTTGTTCCATATTTATATTTCATGATAAACATAAGATACTGGTTTTGCCTAACAGCAGTATCCTGGTGCCACATAAATCAATGTTGACTTTATACTAGTCCTTAGAATAGGGCTCTTTATTATGGATACAGTTCCTATTGTTACCATGTGATCATGCTGAAATTATTTTTCTTTCATCACACTAAGTCCAATTGGTCAAGAAACTGGTGAGACATATAAGAAACAATGACATGAACCTAATGTTACTGCTTACGAGAGTCTTTCATCTTCTATTTAATAAATGCTATTTTTCCATGACAATATTTCTAAAGTAAAATCTGAGCATGCATATGGATGAGCACTTGGAGATATCAGCTTTTAAACGGGAAATTTTGCTCTCGGGGCACAAATTAACCCCCATGAAGAATGCAGACAGAGAGCAACTAATATGCACAACGTGCATTCTCAGAAAACTGCCAAAGGTAAGCAAGACTCAAAGTTGCAGTATATGGATGGTGCTCTGGTTCAACAGCTACCGCATGCCATTTTAAACCACCCATTTATTCTGATGTCAAGCAGCCTACAAACACTGTCTTACCACAGAACCCCAAGTCCTGCTGCATGTGCACAAATGACTTTCATCTTGGCTCAAGCTACATTTAAATCCAACTTTTACCTTGAATTATTTTTCAAGTATTGGTTCCCTAAAAGGGGAGTGGGTACCAGACCACAGCTGAGATCAATCTTAGGTAGCTGGTATCAATTTGGGGAGGACCAGAGCCATAGTTTGACCCTTGTGTATGTGCAAAAAAAGTTATAAGAACCATAAAATTTTGCAAAAAGAAGAACAGGAGTACTTGTGGCACCTTAGAGACTAACAAATTTATTAGAGCATAAGCTTTCGTGGACTACAGCCCACTTCTTCGGATGCATATAGAATGGAACATATATTGAGGAGATATATATACACACATACAGAGAGCATAAACAGGTGGGAGTTGTCTTACCAACTCTGAGAGGCCAATTAATTAAGAGAAAAAAAACTTTTGAAGTGATAATCAAGCTAGCCCAGTACAGACAGTTTGATAATAAGTGTGAGAGTACTTACAAGGGGAGATAGAGTCAATGTTTGTAATGGCTCAGCCATTCCCAGTCCTTATNTTTGAATAAGGACTGGGAATGGCTGAGCCATTACAAACATTGACTCTATCTCCCCTTGTAAGTACTCTCACACTTATTATCAAACTGTCTGTACTGGGCTAGCTTGATTATCACTTCAAAAGTTTTTTTTCTCTTAATTAATTGGCCTCTCAGAGTTGGTAAGACAACTCCCACCTGTTTATGCTCTCTGTATGTGTGTATATATATCTCCTCAATATATGTTCCATTCTATATGTATCCGAAGAAGCGGGCTGTAGTCCACGAAAGCTTATGCTCTAATAAATTTGTTAGTCTCTAAGGTGCCACAAGTACTCCTGTTCTTCTTTTTGCGGATACAGACTAACACGGCTGTTACTCTGAAACCTGTCATAAAATTTTGATATCACATGATTTTTTCAGGGGGGCTATTTCTTGGGAACCTCTTGCTCAAATGACCTAAAATCTGAATCACTAACTCTCTCCCAGAGCCCCAGGAGACACAGTAGTTGTAGAGGACTTACAAAAGCTGGCTATTAATAAGTAAATTAGTTTCAACCTTAATTATAGTGGTGCTCCTGCTCCACTGTAATGGTAAACTGCTGTTCACTTGACAGTGTGTTAGTGCTATCTAGTGGAGAGTTTGCTTTCCTGTTGTGAATACCTAGCTGTTGAAAAACACACAGTGCACCTGGTGTGCCTCACATAGTGTGATGAATTATTAAATGTATCTTAAAACTTCATGAGATGAAAGATTTTGCAAGGTATTTCAGTGAGATAAATCTCTCACTGATCATTTTATTTTTAAATCTTATTTGTAAAATGAAGTTAGTGCCAGCTCTGGAGCAGGGCTGCCCAGAGGATTCAGGGGACCTGGGGTCTTCGGCGACGGGGGTCATTCCGCACCGGGTCTTTGGGACACTTCGGCGGCAGGTCCCAGAGCGAGTGAAGCCGAATTGCTGCCGAATTGCCACCGAAGACCCAGAGTGGAAGAAGCCCTCGCCGCCGAATTGCCGCCGAAGACCCGGAGCGGAAGAAGCCCTCGCTGCTGAATTGCCACTGAAGACCCAGAGTGGAAGAAGCAGTGGGTCCTTCACTCACTCTGGGTGTGTTCGGCGGCACTGAAGGACCTGCTGCTGAAGACCAGACCAAAAACTCTCGTGGGGGGCCCTGAAAACTCTCGTGGGGGCCCCTGCGGGGCCCAGGGCAAATTGCCCCACTTGCCCTCCTCTCTGGGCAGCCCTGCTCAGGAGACCAGAACAGGAACAACAGAGGCAGTAGCTCTGCAAGTTTTCCCACTGAGTTTCACCTCTGAACTGAAAGAACCATTTCCAAGGGTGAGACATGATTTCCGTCTCTATGGCTCATTCAACTCTTTGCTAACACTCTATGGCTCATTCAACTCTTTGCTAACACTGCCAACAGGTGAGCCAAACAGTGCTAATTACGGTAGTGGTTTTGTGCTATAATCACACTCCTAGCTCAGGGATGAGGATGTAAATTTTTCAAAGGAATAATTTATACTACAGTGTGCTATAAAAATTCTATAATTTTGCTTTTGTTATTTTATTGAATTTCCAGTATACAAAACAAATACTGTGTGAGGAACCAAATAGGTCCACAAGTAGCTGGTGTGGTAGTTTTTTACATATGGAAGGTGCATGGACCTTGGTGCTGATAACTGTTACTTGTTCACTACAAATGGAGAGAGATTAACATTCAAATAGACAGCAGTTCAAATTCATAATCATTAGTGGTTTTGGATGTTGTTGCTAGTTCATAGGCTTTCACCAAAAGCTGTTCAAAGTAGTCTAGGCACTGGCTAACCTGAGCTTTGATCTTGTATTTCTTCCATTTCTTCGTTTAGACACGTTGTAATCATAGTATCAGAGGGGTAGCTGTGTTAGTCTGAATCTGTAAAAAGCAACAGAGGGTCTGTGGCACCTTTAAGACTAACAGAAGTATTGGGAGCATAAGCTTTCGTGGGTAAGAACCTCACTTCTTCAGATGCAGGCTCTCCGGGGGGAGGGGGGGGGGCTGGGCTAGGCTAGGCTGGGTGAATGGAGAGGGGCTCTCCCGGGTGAGGGGGGGGGGGGGGAGGCTAGGCTCTGCCTGGCTGGGCTGGGTGAGGGGGGGCTTGCATCTGAAGAAGTGAGGTTCTTACCCAGGAAAGCTTATGCTCCCAATACTTCTGTTAGTCTCAAAGGTGCACAGGACCCTCTGTTGCGTTGTAATCAGAGGATTTTCCCTTGTAAGAGAGCCTGATGATGATGCATTTCCTTGCTGCTGTTAATATTTTTAATAAATATATTTATGAGACCCGTAAAGTGTTTCAACGAGGGGAAGGCAGAATGCAAAATCAGCTGGGCTACTTAAACAAAGGGACTTTTATGGTTTGTGGTTACTTCAGTTGGTCACAGCTGCTGGGGGCTGTATTCCATGCAGCAGACATTGCTACACGTTAGGGACAAGGTAGGCAAGGTAATATCGGTCCTTGGACCAACTGCTGTTGGTGAGAGAGAGAGAAGCTTTGGCTCTTCCTTGGCTCTAGGAAGCTCCAGTTCTCTCTGGGTCCAACAGACGAACGATATTGTCCCGCCCACCTTGTGTCGCAATACCAGCAGGGCTCCCGTTGCACCGCACATAATCCTCGCCGCTCCTGCTCCTGCTCCACCCGCTCCGTGGGAACGGCCTTTGCAGTGCACGGCCAGCGCAGTCCCCGCCAGGTGGCGCTGCGGCGCAATGGCCAGCGGCGCCGGACCTCCGCCAGCCGCGGCTTGCCAGGCCTCCTCAGTGGAGTTCCGAGTCGCCGGCCTCCCCGCCCTGCGCCAGCCCCTCTCTATGGATCGCCGATGCGGATGGGGCTGGGGGGAAGATGGCTCTGTCTAGGGGGCTGCGGTGCTGCCAGCGGGTGCTCGCCTGGGTGCCGGTCGTTATCATCACCCTGGTGGTGCTCTGGTCCTACTACGCCTACGTGTGCGAGCTCTGCCTGGGTGAGTGGGGGGAGGGGGAGCTCTGCCCGGCTGGGCTGGGCTAGGCTAGGCTAGGCTAGGCTGGGTGAATGGGGGGGCTCTCCCTGGGTGAGGGGGGGCGTGGGGCGGGGGTGGGGGGGGGGGGGTCTGGTTGGGCTGTGCTCGGCCTGGGAGCTGAAGTTTGGGTGAGTGGGGGAGTGAGGCTCTGCTTGGGGGACTGGGGAACAGGATTGCGGGGGCACTGGATGAATAAATGTGTGTGAAGCAGCGACAGTAACGTGGGGTGAGGTAGAAGGTGACACCCCTGAATTCCCCCCCCCATCCTGTATATGAGGGGATGGGGATGTGTATGTGGGGTCTCCCAGAAGGCGAGGGAGGACTGAACAGAGTCTGGCAAGAGGAATGGGCCTAAATATTTGGCCCCAGCTGTGGGGTGGGGGGAGAGATTCATTCCCTTCCAGGTTGGGGAGGAGATGGGGAGACAAATATTCTCTCCCATGGCGATGGCAGCAGCATTGCCAACTCTAAGCTTTAAAAAAAAATCACTATTTAGGCCCTCCAAAATAATGGCAACTGTAAAAATAATAGTTTTTAGATGCTTTTTATTTGCCTTCTGGAGTTTGAGTAAAGGCTCAAGCTTTTTCCTGTAACCATGAACGGCTAGAATCTTTTTTTAAAGAAATGAAAGCTGAGATTCTTATATGATTGTGTGACTCCAAGAGCTTGGGTTTGACAAAAAGCCCTAAATATTTTGAGACTTGTGATACCATGAGAGTTGACAATACTATGATGGTAGTAAAATTGGCATTAATATGCAGAGTGAGAGCAGTAGTGTTTGTATTGAGCTGCATGTTTGGCCGTAAATACGTTCTTTGCACATGGGCCCTTTAAATTCTTGTTGGGTAGATTACACAGAAAAGAGACCCATCCAGATTTAGACCAGTTGGTCAGCATCTGTGGTCACTTTGGACACAACCTCTGTCACCACTGAACTTGCATTGAGTCTCATCTCAGAAGCGCAAGACAGTGGGTAGCAGTGACTAACTTTGGGTTTGCATTGTCCAGTGCAAGAGCAGTAGTTCACAAAGACATGATTATTTGTGAAGTTATTATGGATAAGGACTAGTATTACTGAGTCTTAATAGGATGATTCGTCTGGTCTTGTGTTGGCACAGTTGGGTCCACCGGGAATGTAATTTACCATGAGTTTCAGGAGAGTTGGGGAGGTGGCTCTACTTTTTGCCTCTTGCTATGTGTATACAGCTGCAGTAGCAGAGGGGAGTATGAGTAAACGAGCAGGGGAATCACACCCTGTAGCTCGTACTATAGATGTAACCTTAGATGTAGAAAGTAACTTGTTCTAATGACCGATATATTTGTGTTTCCCATTAGCATGCCAGTTCCAGGATGGGATTAATTTGGGGAATTTTTGTGGTGCACTGGGCATCCCACTACCCCAGATTCATGACTCAGTTCTTTTCTCAGCTAATGTTGAACTGGTATTGTTGGCTGTTGAATGTGGAGTTGAATCTGAATCTCATATTCTCAGATGCTATGGCGATGGGTGACGTTGAGGGGGTCGGGGGAGACACAGACCTCCAATGAAATTTCATGTTAATGGACCCTGAACCGTATTTAACGGTGGTTTCTATTTAAATTAAATAAATAGTGAGTGATGCTCTACAATGCAGACCAATTTCTTTTGTCTCTTTATCTAACCTAGGCTTTTGCTACTTGAATGACCAATTCATAAGAACAATCAGTGCGGTCTACAATAAATTGTTTTGTCACAATGTTACCTAAGGGCTAAAGTGATTATTAGTAAGTTTGCAAGCAAGTTTAAAATAATATAATCCGTGTAATAGTATTTAACATTTCCATAGCACTTTGTGGTAGGATGTCTGGGTGCAATCCATGAAGGTATTTAGGCACCTATGTCCTGTTTATAAGCACCTGAGTCCTGTTTTTAAGCACCACTGCAGTCCTTAAAACTCCTGCTTGGCTGCCACCTAATCCAATAGGTACCTAAACTCACTCAGCGCCTCTGGGCACGTGCACTGCAGCCTCTTTCTAGGCACCAGAGATAGATCCGGTGAGTGCCCTAGCCACCAGACTATGGAATATCCTGATGTAGGTCTTCCTCAATCTCTCCTATTGAAGGCATTCCACTTTAATTTAAACAGTGGAATAATAAATAGTAATTAGACCAGAGAGAGAGTTAAAATGACTCCATAGCCTAGTGATTAGAGCACTCACCTGACAGGTGGCAGACCCCTGCTCAAATCCCTTCTACCCCTCAGTAGGAAGGGGGACTTGAATCAGGAGGTCTCCAACAGCCTGGAGGATTACCCTATGCATTAGACTACAGGTTATATGGGAAGTCTTCCTGGTCCTTCTGTCTCCCTGTCATTTGGTTTGGGCCCCACGTGCAGCTTTGGTGGCCAAATGCCTATCTTCCCTCGGTTCCTGGATCACTAGCAAAGATAGATGCCTCCTTGCAGCCCATAGTTAGGTGCTTATCTCTGTGAGAGGGGCTGGGCTTAACATAAACCCCTCTGGTCAGCATCTCTCATTGGCTAGCTTAGGTGGCTCCCCACTTAGCATGCTGGCTTTGTGGATCGCAGTCTAAGGGACCTATCCCTCCCCACTCATTGTATAAGGAACTTAGGTACCTAACGCAGGCTTTCTGGATCTCAGCAGCATTTGTGTGATTTTTCTAGGCACCTAAAAGGCATCACAAAGCCTGAGTCCCTTCATGGGTCACCACTTATGTGTCTAATCCTGTGATCCAAGAAGGGGTTAAACCTCCTCACTAGGCAGAAAGGAAGACGTTGCTCCTAAAAGAGATGGGTAGAGCTGTCAGTCCTGGAAAGAAGAGCTGACAGCTGTGTTTGTTAAGCTCTTTGGAGGTGGAACTGATGGCTGTGCCTCTTTATTGGGGTAAAGCCAAATAAAGGAAGCAGAGGTCACCAAAGAGGAGGGAGGGATGTTTCTGAGATGAGGAAAGAGCTGCTTTCTGGTCTCCTCCTAACCTAGGAGGCTCTTGAATCAAACACCAACGAGGGGAGTGGAGAAGCCGCAGAAACATTTGCTTGTCTTGTGCTCAGGACTGTACTGGTGGTAGCCAGGGCAGTAATCATGGTAAGATCTATTTTTGTTTTTCTACAGTTGGACTAGGTACAAGGAAGTTGCCCTGCATTTGATGTTTCATTTCAACATGTAGTCAAGAGAAGCCACCCCATGACTTTTTTTAAATTTTCCTTTTACTGAGATTAGAACGACTTTATTCCTTTTAGAAATTAATTTAAAGGAACTGTAACCCTCAGCTGCGCAGATATGGTCAGTAGTTTGTTATCCCAGTGACATAAAGAGGTTAACAAAATATATACCTAAAGTACCATTGGAATTTTGGGAAGTGTTTCGCTAGAAGGGCTATATAAGTTTAGTAATAATATTTAGTTCTTATAAGATCAAATCCAACTCCCATTAAAGTCAATTGGGCCAATATCGCGCTTTTCAACTGTAGATTGTTCTGCAGCCACAAACTAGGTGAAGTGTTTCAAACAGCATGACAGTAAGGGAAGAGGAAGTTTGTTTCCTGTGTTCTTGGTCAAATCATCGGTTTCTTCAAAGCCCATGCAGAGCAGACAGGACCTCTGTGTCTAAAATTTCACCAGACACAGACTCACTCACTGTATGAAACTCAGTTTCTCTGTATTGGAAGGATGAATGGCTGAATTGATGCTCTTAGGATTTGAATCTGCTTTTCTAGGGAATGCACATATCTGAAAACTGATACTTAGAGCTCTACGTTGTCCCTTCCAAACTCTTGGCATAATAGTTTTTCTTTTTCTTTTTTTTAAAACAGATTCTGTAACATAATACCACTGTGAATTTGAAACAGTGTAGAGGTGATGTGCTGTATTCCAGAGGGAATATCTCATGCTATTAGCACTGCAGCTGTTGCTGCCTGATTTGGATATGAAGCCATGCTTCAGAGGAGATCTGGTTCCAGTGACTGGCTGGTGGATGCTGCCACAGCATGAGAATGATAGGGAATGAATGTGCTGGAGGCGTGACTATTATGCCATGTCAAGAAGGAGGGAAAAGTACAAACTGTTGCAAAACCATAGGGTTAAAGTGTCCACTCCCTTGGGCTTACGCTGCCTGGGAGGGTCCTACTGTGAGCATCAAAATGAGCCTTAGGAGGGAGCCAGGCAGCAGTTGTGTAATGCTAGCGAGGCCTCGTAGTGCTGATTTTCAAAGAACCAAAGAAAAGGGAAGAGGATATTGCATATTCAAATGTGAATAAGTGACCGTGCATCGACAAATGATAAATTTTGCTGTATTTTTCATCTATAAAAACCTGATTACTTAGCTGATTTCAAATAGCCTATGGCTCAAAAGTACCAGATAGCATAGCATTAACAAAAGCCATCTTCATCAACATACGCAATACATCTCAGTTCTTATTCTAATTTGTATTTTTCCATGTGAACTGGTTGAAAGACCATATTCAAAGAGTAGTTATCAGTGGTTCGCTGTCAAACTGGGAGGGTGTTTCTAGTGGAGTCCTGAAGCAGTCAATCATGGGTCAGGTACTGTTCAGTATTTTCATTAATTACTTGGATAATGGAATGGAGAGTATGCTTATAAAATTTGTGGATGACACCACGCTGGGAGAGATTGCAAGTGCTTTGGGAGATAGGATTAGAGTTCAAAATGACCTTGACAAATCGGAGATGTGGTCTGGAATCAACAAGACAAAATAAAACCAAGTGCAGAACACTACAAAATGGGGAATAACTGGCTAGATGGAAGTACTGCTGAAAAGGATTTGGTGGTTATATGAGTCAACAATGTGATGTAGTTGCAAAAAATGGCTAATGTCATTCTGAGGTGTACTAACAGGAATGTTAAATGAGAGGTGATTGTCCTGATCTACTCTGCACTGCTCATGCCTCAGCTAGAATACTGTGTCCAATTCTGGGGGCCACGCTTTAGAAAAGATCTTGTAAAACTGAGAGAGTCCAGAGAAGAACAACAAAAATGATAAAAGATTTAGAAAACCTGATCTGTGAGGAAAGGTTAAAAAAACTGGGCATGTTTAGTCTTAAGAAAAGAAGACTGAGCGGGGGACCTGATAAAAGTCTCCTGTGTGTTAAAGGCTGTTATAAAGAGGGCTTTGAGGTAGGATAGGAAGTAATTGGCTTAATCTGCACCAGGGGAGATTTAGATTAGATATTAGAAAACTTTCTAACTGTAAGGGTAGTTAAGATCTGGAATAGACTCCCAAGAGAGATTATAGAATCCCCATCATTGGAGGTTTTTAAGAGCAGGTTAAACATACACCTGTCAGGGAAGGTCCAGGTTTAGTCAGCCCTGCCCTCAGCATAGGGGGCTGGACCTGAGTTATGTTCTGTCATGGGCATAAGATAAATTGATGAGATGAAACTTGATGTAGTTAAGTCTTTTTTACCCAGGTAGAAACTGCAGCTGTTTTGGAAACATTGGGAGTTCCGAAAGACCAGAGCATTGATGTTTTCCCAGAAGCTGAATAATGACTCTAAAAATGGCATGGTGGGGCCAGCCATTGTTTCTAGATAAATGTGGATCAGATCTGCTCAGTTTTCAAGGTGTTTTCTAAACTCATATGTTGCCTGCTACTGACACAAGAGATGGTGTATTATCGTTCTAACTTAAGCATTTATAACTCTTCATCTAAATCATATGACCCCAGGACAGTCAAGAATAGTAGGAGCGCCTTAATACCACAATATAGTACCAACAACTTCTCTTAATTCATCAGTATCTCTTCCTGTAGAACCCTGTGTTTTCCTTGGGGAAGTCTCCCTTTTAAATACTGTCTTGATCCCACTAGGTTCAGTTTGTTGGAGCAAATGAAATCACCGCCCAAAAGCTTGTTTGTTTGAGAGTTTGCCAAGAGGTGTTAAAACTTAAAAAAAAAATCAAAAGTGTAATTACACATACTAAGCTGTATCAAAATGTCTGATCATTTGTGTAAAGTTACCTGTGTAACTTTATATCTTCAGTTTCCCAGACAGAGTAACTGTGTTTTTATTCAACAGCCAGTTTTAGAAATATTTGCCATACTTGTAAGAGAGTTAAAAAACACCCAAATTTCTGTAACAGAGGTTTTTTAATCTTGTTCCCTCCCCAGAGAGAGGGAGAGAGACAGACAAATTTGGAAATGAGGGAAGAGGGAGAAGTATCCGCTAAAATGACAGGATCTTTTTGGACCTCAGTTTCTTTACCAAAAATGTATTGTGGCTAATGACACTTGTGCATTTCCTGAGAATTTGTTCTTTTTATCCACCAGCAAGGCTCAGCTTCATAGCCACTAACCACCAGCTGAGAACTGGGCAGATCTCCTATTGCAGTTTGCCACTTTTGCGACTCCTTAAATCAACCTGGGGGGATAACTACTGAGCAACACAAAGCTCTCACAGCTCTCCCCCCGCCTCCTCACTATGCAAATGTAGCTGTTGACAATGTCCCCCTCCTCCCGCAGGCTGAAGCAAGCAGTGAGCTCCATAGTGCTCTTGGTGCCCTGTTAATCCAGATTGCAGCTAGATGGGTCCAAGTAAAACCCTGTGTGTCATTGCAGAGTACCACTGATAGACTGTCATGGCCTAGCCAGGTAGCCAATTTTAATTTTACATTGATACAAAATTAACTGTACATCCCTGGATATTAATAAACAAGACTTCCAATGTAGAAATGAAAGCAGTTGGAAACTAGCTCCAAGCAGGCATATCAGTAAATAAGTGAAGATGTTATTTGGACAGGCTGTTAGAGGAGCCCTGATTATCTTGCAGGCATCAATACCATTGGGACTCCTAAGAAAAATTACATTTTGTAGGAATGGAAAATACAGTGTAACTAAGATGATTGAACATTTTATTATGGAGACCATTCAAGTGAATAAATGAAAAGAGATGCTTTCCCAGGTGTAGTGTTATGTCTGATCATGGTTTAATGATCAAAATTGGGAATAATTTCTTTTTGACCTTCTAGCATATTGATTTTTTTTTCTTTTTTCTTTTGTTTTAGAAAAGATTATAGACTGCTTTGGGAATTTCATCTGCTGCATAAACATATACTTGTTTTTTCTTTTTCAGTGACTCTAACCAATCCTGTAGAACAAGGTAGGTGAATCTTATTAAATACCTTGGCATTTGGCCATAGTTCCAAAGGTGCATGAAC
The DNA here is from genome assembly GCF_013100865.1 of Trachemys scripta elegans. NCBI lineage: Eukaryota > Metazoa > Chordata > Testudines > Emydidae > Trachemys > Trachemys scripta. The sequence continues at coordinate 20,185,123 of NC_048306.1, forward strand.
ATCTACTTAAAAGAAAGCAATTGAAAATCATTTTTTGTATATTTATATACATAACAGCTCTCAAGGGAAGGGAGGGAAAGGGTATTCGCACTGAATCTCCAAATAGTAGGATCTTTCAGTTCAGTAACAAGAAAATTTAAAAGCAAACATTTCCATACTCCAGCAGACCACAAACAATAACTTCTTGTAGAATTCCATTAAACCATCATACTCTTTCAATATTTCCTCCCTCCTGATTGCACATTACCAGGATATATATAGCATGTGTCACGAGAAGTGTTCTAATCTCTCTCTGTACTAGTGAAAGGTGCCAATTGGAAGTGGAAATCCTCTGTTTATTCCCAGAACACGGGCAACAGGGCATGCTCCCAAATCACCTTCACACACATTATCCTACTTCTTCTGTAAAAATACTATCTCTAAACAGTATTTCAGTCTCTGTGGACCCAATTAATTTTCTTCATTGCTGTATTGAGGCATTCAATTAATGCCACTTGTCATGGTTTTGTAAAATAGATACCTCTTGACCAAGACCACTAAACTCATTTTCCATAGGCCACTGGGCAGCCATTGAATGATAATGACTTTCAGACTACAGTCTCTATATGAATTATGACTAGTGGCCTGGGGTGAAAGGTTTTATGTCCCATTACTAGTTCACCACTGCACTCTCCTTGTTCGCATGCACCTTCTTCAAATTTGTTCAGTAATGTGACAGTTTATTCTCATGGGAGCAGAAACAGAACGTCAAGGTCACTGAATAAATCAGGCAGGAGGAGCAGGCAGGATTAGACAGAGCTACCATTGGCACGTACTGTCAGTGGGTTAAATTCCAGCCCCATGCGATGGGGTCAATGGGAGTTTTGCCATTTGGCCCTTTGAGCCAGATTCTCTGTCCTGCTCCATCCGTTTTGTGCTACTTTAATGGTACAAAGGGGATGCAGTCTGGCACTGTCTCCCCTGCTGGAGATTTCCACAGCAGGTGTACAGCTGGCATACATAGCTCCCACACAACCCATCCCAGGGGACGGGAGGCATAGCAGCTTTGCTGATCCTCATCTGGCAGTCTGGCCCTTGAGGACCCATGTCAGCCGGAACACACAAGAACAGCTTCCAAAGCAGAGAACTGGTGAGCTGTAACTCACTCCCTGATGGCCTCCTCTTTCAGTGCACCAAGCAGGTTCTCTTTGCAGCAAAGTACGGCCCCAATATCTTAAGTGGTCACAAAGGAAATGTAGAAAATATGGCAATAAGTTAATGATGATCCAGCAAAATATATCTTCTTTGTAAAGGTTGCCAGTGAGCTTAAATCACTGCATGTAAGTTCCCTGGTGAAAAGTTTGTTCACTCTGATTCTTTTTTCCCAGAGAAGTCCCACTGTGCCACCTAACCAGCATAACTAAACTATCAGCAAAAGTTATCTCCTTAAATGCTGGTTTAAGAATGACTGAGTGCTTGCCCTATCCTGCTGGGACACCACAGAATGAGCTAGTGGCTTGTCACTCCCAAATAACTAGCATCCCTTAGTTATGTCTTTTTCATTCTGCCTATGTTATTTAAAAATATGTGCCCCCAAAAACAGTGCATTGCTGTTCTGCAGTATGCTGTTTCATCTGAAGTCAGTGGAGTATTTGGATCTATCTCAGTGGGAGCCATTTCCAGTGTGAATTCCATTACTCCTGAGATGAGTTTTCTTAAATAAGGGTGACTTGCTTAAGACTACTTTGCACTATCCAGAGTAGAAATTCTTTACTGATGTCACTCAGTAAGTCCTGGGAAGGAGCAGGGAAAATGTCTTGGGGTACGTCTTGGGGTAATCAATCTATCGGGGATCGATTTTATCGAGTGTAATGTAGACACGATAAATCAATCCCTGATCGCTCTCTCGTCGACCGCTGAACTCCAGCTCGGCGAGAGGCAGAAGCAAAGTTGACTGCGGAGCCGCAGCCGTCGATCCCGCGCTGCGAGGACGCGAAGTAAGTAATTCTAAGTCGATCTAAGATACATCGACTTCAGCTACGCTGTTCTCGTAGCTGAAGTTGCGTATCTTAGATCGATTTCCCCCCCACCCCCAGTGTAGACCAGGCCTTTGAGGGGTTGTGAAGTAAGCTACTGTTTATTTCACAGAGAAAGGAAAAGAGCTTTTAGAACACCTCAACCTCTCAGAATTTTTTCAGTCCGGCACATGTGTACATACCATGTATATTATTGGTATGCACAGAGAATCCTACATTACTTCCTAAATTACTGTACTCTAGTTCTTTCTATATATAGCGAATGACACACTGGAAAGATCAATAATGCATCTAAACAGGCATTCTGTCTACAATAGTGGGCAACATGGATGCTTCAGAGGAAGGTGTAATCTCATATTGCATACAATTGTGCAAAAAAGCTAACTGAAGAAGGATGATCTTTTGGGTAAGAAACAAGACCAGAAATCAGAGGGACTTGAGTTCTATTCCAAGCTCTGCAATAGATTTTTTTTTGAGGTTTTTTAATTGTGTGTGTGCCCAGAGGCAGTGTGATGAGCACACTTCAAATAAATAAACTGAAGTTATCAATAACGTACCTGCCCCAATGTGGATAATTTATTATTCACATTGAAAGGGCCAAATGTTCAAGTCTGTACTCAGCCTTTACACTAGTTAAATTTCTATAAAATCTGAGTAAGGAAACAGGATTTGCTTTGGACTATAGCCTTCTGACTCTTCCTGTGCTGGTCATTTTAATTCTGAGTTCAGCATGATCAGGAAAAGCACATATAGGTATCTATTTAAGTGACACACTTATAAATAAGGCTGTCTTGTATTTGCAGATATAACTGTGGGTGGTGGGTGAACGTGCCATTGGGGTAGGCTAGCCCCTGGCCCTCCCCCCTACCCGAGGCTCTGCACCTCCACTTCTGCTCGCCGGAGCCCGGAGCACCACTTCCCCCACAGTCCCCCCTGCATGCCCTCCATTCTAGCGCTGAGTGGGTGGGCGGCACAGCCGGAGTGCCCCCAGCCCCGGAGGACTGGGCAGGCGTGTGGTCCCAGCACTGGGTGGACAGACGGGCAGTGCAGCGTGGCCCCAGCCCCAGGTCTTGTGCATACTGGCCCCGCCACAGAAGAGCAGGAAGGGAACTGGAAGCAGGCAGGAGGGATCTTGGGGGCGGAGCATGAACACTAGGCTGTTTGGGTGGGCACAGCCTTCCCCGGCCTATGCTACCCGCCGCCCATGGATATAACAGTAGTTAATATTGTAGTGTGTTTGAGCATTTAAAAAGATACCCAAGTGCTTTGCAAAGCTGATGCAGAACTCCCCTTTGCCCTTCTGAGTCTCTTCATATGCCTCATTTCAATGTCTCATGTCCTCCCAAATTCTTTCAAGTAAAGAAGTTTGTATATTGAAATAAGATTGTTCCAGGTACCTTATTTATCATATGATAATGACATCTCTGATGGATTACAACCCTGCCCCACAGCTGTGATCATTTCCTGTTTTGCCTACTTGCTGAAAAGAAATGTTTTCCCATTTTGCTTTGTCAATGAGCTTTGACAGCTGTAGTTAACAGTTCATAAGATATTAGATTTTTCCTGTGATATAAAATTCCGTTGGAACATAATATTTTTTAAATGAAGCACCCTGAATGGTGAAGAGTATAGAGTGACTTCTGCTTATGATTCATTATTCTTTTCTTCTCTTAGTGGCCTACCTCATAGTATTCCATGTCATCTTTGTGCTCTTTGTGTGGACATACTGGAAGTCTGTTTTTACTCTTCCGCTGCAGCCAGATAAAAAGGTAAGGGCCTAAGTACTTTTCATCCACTGCAAGCCTAAGACAATGAAAAGAAGCAAGTGGAGACAAAGGGAGAATTCAAGAAATCCATCTATACTATTGTGGCCAGGGACAACTGATGAGGCTTCCTGGCTAGATGGAAACGTGTCTGTGGCTGTCCATAAAAAAGAGTGCAGTTGAACCGTTCTGAGAATTGTTTAAATTAAGCTGTCTGTGGAGCTTAGAGCAGGCATGGTGTTGCTTTACTTTCAAGTGGTTTAGGAGCTAACAGGATTTTAAATGGTCGAGGATAATGGGATTTATTATTATTAATTTACATATTTTAATGTCTTCGATCCCTAAGCATTTAACCAATCCTGAGGTTCTTACTCAGTCTAACTTCACACCAATTCCATGACAGTTTTTCCTGAGTAAGGACCTTGAGATTTGGCTCCTGTATACAGAGCTGGATTAAAACAATATAGAGCCCTAGGCATGCCTGCCTGGAGGTCCCCAAAGGGTGCACTGGTAATGGTGACAGGGCATCTTGAGCAGCAAAAGTGTTGCACCCTTGGAGGCATGTCAGTTGTCCTCCTGGAGTGGGTGTGGGCCAGGTGATTTTCTCCCTGGTTCTAGTGTTGGCTGGTCTGCCCTCGGTTGGAGGCTGTCTGCAGACTCAGACAAATGTCACTGCATTGATTACACTTGGTTCATATTTTCGGGGTGTGGGTTGGCAACCATGAAGGCTTGAAACATATTTTTTGTTTTAAATGAAAGCCGAAATTCTGACATCACGTGACTGTGGGAGCCAGGCCCCTAGGCATGTGTCTATTGTTTAATTTGCCAATCCCTGCCTATATACACATAGGAGACACTTATCCCAGTAGCAAAATGTCCTTCTGTGGTGATAATAGAAATAGAAAAATCACTGTCCAAGAGCACAACAACGAGGGAGAAGAGGCATTTGGAGGAATCACTTCACCAAAATGTAGATTGTGATTCATTTACTTGACAAATCATATTCTTAATTTTAGGGTATTTTAAGATAGAGAGCATGCCTCATTGGAGCACAGGACTGGGAGCCAGGAGTTCCTGGATTCTAATCTTTGCTCTGACATTGATTTACTGTCTGACTGTACTCAAGTCACTTCACTTCTTTATGCTTCATTATACCCCTTGGTAAAATATTTGGCAAAATACCAACCTCAGAAGGCTGTTATGAGGTTGAGTTAATGAATGTTTGTGCAGCACTTTAAAAATACCGCTCCAGAGTCTGAGCTTAGTTACAAAGATGTAAATTTTATGTCAGTGGAATACTCCAGATTTGAACTAATGTAACTGAGAAAAGAATCTGCCTCATAACGTGCAATGTAGGTACCGCTATTATTATTATCATTATTATTGTAGTTATTTAATGAAGAGAAAACATCTAAGGCAACATGTAGTGAAGCTAATATATTATGCTGTGACCTCAGTTTCAGTTTGTGTCTCTTATGAGTGAATCAGTTAGTTCCCCAGCATTTGGTCTGTCCAACAGTGAATACCTCTCTGTTTATCTCATAAATGAAAGCCCTTCTAAGTGTGATTAATGTTTGTGCTTTGGAAGTAGTGGGAGGATAATGGCTTTTCCAACCTGGCCTGCCTTTGAAATATTACTGTACTACACATGGATAACTGGTCCTCTCATCATTTCTGCTTCTAGTTCCATATGTCCTATGCTGACAAAGAGCGCTATGAAAATGAAGAGAGACCGGAGGTGCAGAGGCAGATTCTTGTCGAAATTGCAAGGAAGTTGCCAGTGTACACAAGAACGGGGAATGGAGGTCAGCTAAGCAGAGGGCTTTGTTGATGTAAATCTATTCAATCTTGCTAAGCATTGTATGCTGGCAATCCAGCTTATACTGGCAAGTAACAGCAAATCCCTCGTGCCAAGACATACTGCTAAAGGATTTCGGTGCTCAGAACTTTAATGCTGAGGAAATAATATTAGTTTAAAAGGATTTTCTTCCTGGCTTCTTCCTCCAGCCCTCCTGATTGGGGAAAACGAGAAATCCTTGATTACTTATCCCATTTCCAAATAGAGTCCCAGATGCTTAGTAGCCTTATGTTGTCTTCCTTTCTGTATTTATAGTTTGGAGACCGTAGTTGGGTTCCCAGGCTATACTTATTAATGTAGAATCATGGGCATAGCTTGGGGGGGATAAGAGGGTATCTCTCCCCCCCCCCCCAACTGCAGCTCGGGCAGGCATGGAATTTGTTCCCCTGCCCCACCATGTGGCTCCTTTGGCCTGACTGAAGTTGCCCCCTCAAAGGTGGAAGCCAAATTACACCTATGTGTAGAACCAAATCGTGTAGCCTTTTTTTCCCCATTTCAAAGAGGGTTTGGCCTGAGTAAAGACTGCAGGACATGGTCCCATAATGAGGTCAACAGTTATTGTCCCTCCTGGACCTAGTTCTGCAGCCAAATACACATTGTTACTCCTGGGGGGAATTCTGTGCCACTGCGTAGGCACAGAATTTGTCCCCTGCAGATTTCTTTGCTTCCCCGCAGAAAAATGACTTTCTGACAGGGAAGCAAAGAGAAGCCACAAGAGCGGTCATGTGACCCTCCCCAGCAGTATGTTTTGGATGCCCAGTGCAGCTGGCAGAGAGGTAAATCACAGTGGGGCAGGGGGCGGGACTTGGAAAGACCCGGCTGGAGGCTCCTACCCTGGGCTGGGCTCAGCTACTAGTCCCAGCTGGGCTGGGAGGATGCGGGACTTCCTCTTCCCCTGCACGGCATCCCGGGCTGCAGGGCTGGCTTTAGGAAGTGCGGGGCCCGATTCGAATACCCGGCGGCGGTCCAGGTCTTCAGCGGCACTTCGGTGGCAGGTCCTTCACTCGCTCCAGGTCTTCCGCGGCACTGAAGGACATGCCGCCGAAGACCCAGAGCGAGTGAAGGACCCGCCGCCGAAGTGCCACTGAAGACCCGGACCACCGCTGGGTGAGTGAAAAAATTAAAAAGGCGCCTAAGTTAGGCGCTCTTCTTGCTGGCGCGGGGCCCTTTTTAGGTGCGGGGCCCGATTCGGGGCAATCGGCCTAAAGCCGGCCCTGCAGGGCTGTGTCAGACCCTCCCCCAGATTCCCCCCCCAGCTGTAGGAAGCTCTGCAAACTCCACCCCCAACGTGCTTCCTGCGTCCATCGCTTCTCAGCTGCGGAGGGAGGGATCATTGTACAGGGAACTGGTCCGCCATCCGTCCATCCCCCGTGCAACCAGACCCCCTCATATCCAGACCCTCACACCAAACCTCACCCCTCCCCTGCAAACAGAAACACCCATACCCCCCATCCCTGATGAGCCCCACTCCCTTTGCACCTGGATCACCCTAACGAGCCACTCACAACCGGATCCCCACCATACTGAGCCCCAACTAGCTGCACCTGGATCCCCGCCCCACTCCCCCAGGATCTGAACCCCACCACTGAGGCTCCCCCACCACCCGTACCCAGACTCCCCTGCCGATCTCTGTCCCCTCACAGCCGGACACCCTGCCCCCCCCCCCACCCCCCCGCTGAGCCCCGACCACCTTCATCTGGGCCCACCTGTAGAGTCCCATTAGCGTTGCACCCAGAACCCCCCAACAAGCCCCTGTGCATCCAGATCCCCCGTACTGAGCTACCCGCACGCAGATTGCCCCACACAGAACCCCCTCAACCCACACCTGGATCCCCTCACAGTAAGCCCCTCTACACTTGGATCCTGCCTGGCTGAGCCTGCCTGCCCACACCTGGTGCACTTGGCACAGGGGCGGGGTCCTGGGGTGTTTCTGGGGCAGGCCCGGTCCTTGCGCTATGTCAGGGTTGGGTACAGCCTCACTGCTGAGTCCGTGTACTGGGGGGAAGCTGCACAGTGATCTCCCACCTCTGTGCAGCCAGTGGCCTGTGCTCACCAAAGCCATGCTGGAGCCTCCACATTTATTTGACAAATAAAATTTGTAGAATTTTAAAATATTGTGCACAGAATTTTTAAGTTTTTGGCACAGAATGCCCTCCAGAGTAACAGATGGAACTCTTGTTGAAGCCTAAAGGAGTTCCATGGTTGGAGTTGCTCCAGCATTCAGGCCGGTGTATTCTTTAGTCAGCAATCTTAAGATCTGAAGTAAGCAACTTTTGTACTAGGCCATTGTTTAAATGGAGCTTTTTCAAAGCCACAGCACAAATGTACATGTACACACACATCCTGTTTCTACGTTTCTTTTGATTACCTTTGAGTTGGATATACATTCACTGCAAAGCCAGCCCCTAGGAGTATTAGGACCACCGTTTATCTGTTTTTTGCCTGGCAGCCTGAATCAACTGTCAAGTTGTATAGGAAGCCAGTTATGCGAGAAAGGATGAGAACATGAACAGAGTGTTAAGTGTGTGTTCTCTTCTTGCTCATTATTTAACACTAACTACTAACACTAATACTTCTGTGTTTAATTTTAGCTATTCGATTCTGTGATAGATGCCAGCTAATCAAGCCTGACCGTTGTCACCACTGTTCTGTTTGTGCTATGTAAGTTATTGAAATGTTTTGACACCAGTGAATTGAGCCACTGCTAAGCAACAAAAATGACAATGTCTTGAACATGTACTTATAAACACAGAGGTACCCAGATGTTTTTCTGTGTTCAAGAACAGCTAAACAGTAAGGGCAAAACAATCAAAAGGGCTTCTGCTGGGTCTTGTGCACATATGTGTGCCAGCACCTACATGCACAGAAGTGTTAGCATTTGCACTCCCAAAACACTTTGTGTCCCTAAGAAGTTTTGTGGTTATAGTTTCCTACACTAGTGCCTGCATGGGTGTGAATCTGATGGAAGGTTTGACAGCTTATGAAAGGCACTAGCCACTGTCAGTGCACTAAAAAAAGATGTCTTTTTTTAATATGTCAGGCCTTTGCTATGTATTGGTAATGCAGAGATTGTAAGCACCCCAGAGCAGGAACCATCTTCATTTTTTGTCTTGTACAGCACCAAGGATGTCGGTAGCTCTTACAACAACAACAACAAATAGTCCACCTTAAAAATGGTGGCTGCCTTAAGAATGATGGAATGATAGCAGCCATCTTAAATCTATCTCTTTGTAGAAATACACCACAAAACTGAAGACTTTGTTGCTGACCTACAGTTGGTGGAGTTTTTGTTTATGAATCTGTTTAAGTTCCAAACATAAGGATCCTCTTTGTTGTATTTTTTTCTTTCCTTTTGCAGGTGTGTGTTAAAAATGGATCATCATTGCCCATGGTATGTCCAGGATATTGGTCTGTATCTTTCTGAAAGTAAAGGCTGTTTAAATCCTTGTGTTGGTATAGTGTCCGCATGCCTCTTTCTTTTATCACGGACGATGTCTCTCTTTCTGTGTTTGGCACTGTATGAAATGGCCATACTGGGAAGGCTTGCTTGGAGCATTTGATTTCTTTTGAGGGACAAACAAGGAATATTGCAGTTAATAAAACAAGATTTTTAAAAGCTGTTATAAACTAATGTACTCTTAGATTATTACCCAGATTTGTAAAGGTGCCTCAACCCTACCTTTCATTTTGGGTACATAATCATTTGGGCGAGCAGTTAGTAGTTGCACCCACCAATAATATTTGCATGCAGTATGCATATGAAATGGTGTAATTTGTGCATATATGATAGTGTCTGCAGAATAGTGCATGAAAAATTTAAGATCACACTTGGAGAGTTTGCCCCCATACACTTGAGTTGAGATTTTTGAATTATTGTCATTGAGTTTTCCCAGCTCTGCTACTCTCTATCCTTTACTAGAAGGGAGACTTCAGGAACCAGAGTCAACACAGACATAGATCTGTGTAGGGGGTTCCAAATTTGAACTCTGGTCCAGATGTGAGTCTGATTCACCACTGATTTACACCTAGTGGAGAGATTTACCCATATATAAAAGACATAAGACACTACCACGAATGTGAATGGAGAATTCTGATTTACTACCATTTTGCACTCACTTTGCACATGTGTAAATTACTCCACGAGGTGGATGTCAGTGGTGAATCAGGTCCAAATGACCCTTACAAGCCAAATCAAAATCCCAAATCTGAATACCTTTAGAGTTTGGAGTATTTGAAATCCAGATCCAGATATGAATTTTGCAGCTTAAGCCCATCTCTGTGACAAACTAGCAATGAGACCAAATTGACTGAGGTCTGGTCTTTTGATGTTATCAAAAACATTTATCATGTTTTGCTTGGTGTGACTTTGGCTTGCAGGTAAAATACAAAAGTAAACAAGAACTCAGTTACATTTCATTGTTACCACTAAGGGGAGCTATTATTGAACAGATTGTTTTATATAATCAAGCACATAAAGAAAAATTTTTAAAAATCACTTTCGTATTCCTTGTCTTTGGACCACGTGTGCTGTAAGTATCCTGATTTCAACTTTGCTTTAATTCTCTAGGGTGAATAACTGCGTTGGATTTTCTAACTACAAATTCTTTCTACTGTTTTTAATGTATTCTTTGTTGTATTGCATGTATATTGCTGCAACAGTCTTCAAGTATGTCATCAAGTATTGGACAGTAAGTTTTTGAAATCATGTTACTTTAATGTATTTTATTACTCTTATTGTGGCTTTAAACTCTGCTGTGTTACTCTTACTGTCATTCCACAGAAAAATATATTGCATTTCAGTAGTAGGGGGCTTTGTCTTAAATTCTGTATGTCAGTTTAACTCGCATTGTGACTCAAATACACCTCTACCCTGATATAACGCTGTCCTCGGGAGCCAAAAAATCTTATCACATTATCGGTGAAACTGCGTTATATCGAACTTGCTTTGATCCGCCGGAGTGCGCAGCCCCGGAGCACTGCTTTACCGCGTTATATCCGAATTCGTGTTATATCGGGTCGCGTTATATCGGGGTAGAGGTGTATGCACAAACTGAAGAGAAAATAGGCTCCAGTTGTAGAAAGGTCTTGGCTGAAAAATGCTAAACCTGATTTTAAATTTCTTCTACAAATGCTACCAAATTTGTGCATGAAAGGGCACATTTTCAGCCAGTCTTTAGGACCCAGAACTTGCAGCCTAATTTTAGACAAAATACAAGTGAGTGTGTTTAAACTATAAGAAGGAGTAAGTGATGGAGAGAGAACGCAGGTAACAGTAACACACGCTGTCCCAGAACTAATTTGAGCAACACAGCACAGGGATCACTGTTGCCAGTTGCAGTTTAAATATATTCATTTTTTTTAACTGTCCTATGTATTGTGTAAGGGGAATGTAAAGACTCGCAGAGAGAGAGATCAGATATAAGAGAACTACAAATAAATATCAATCATGTCTGGAATTACCTTTATGACTAGAGAGATAGAAGTATGAAGCAAGTCAGAATCAGTACATCGTTGTGGTGATCTTGCACCAGAACACGAAGAATCTTCCTAAATCCAAGTATAACTATTATTTGGTAAATACTGAAAAATTATGTCATCTCATCTCTTTATGTGCTTGTATTGCCTGGGGGATAGTTGTCTCCTGGGTAAAAATTGGCAAGGTACCAACATTTGAAATGTATTAAGTGGCTGAGTGATCACCACATACACATTTTCATTAGCATTGCAGGAAACTATTAAGTGGAATATATTCTTTTCTGTGACTTTGTTTCCTGTAATTCCCAGACCCACTTTCCCAACCTTCTCTGAATCCTTGCTCCTGTGGATCAAGTCTAGTGTGTTAAGGGAGCAAGTGAGAGGAAGAGTAAATTAAACCTACCTGGGTGTTAGTTTTCATGATGTTACTTGTCCGCTTGTCTCCATAAGCTTAGTTCCTGCAGTACACCTGCCCTCCTCTTCTTTTCTCTGAGTTAGAACTAATATAAAGAGCTTTGTCCTGCCATTGATCTACACACATTCATATTAGGATATGGCATTCAAAGAAACTGCTTTTGACCTTCATTGTCTCCTTATATTTTCTCTTTTTTGGCTTAAAAGTCAGACTGAAATACTGAGCACTACTTTATATTACAGTTGGTTTATATGGAGGCAGTGTCAGCTGACAGACCAGGAGATGGAGCCTCAAGACTCTCTTGCTTTCTAATGCCTGCTGGTTCACTTTGTGACTTTGGCCAAGTCACTTAGAGTATGTCTACACTGCAGTAAAACACCCTCAGCTGCCCTGTGTCAGCTGACTCAGGCTGTGAAGCTATCAAATTTTAGTGTAGACATTGGGGCTTAGACTGGAGCCTGGACTTTGGGTCCAGCTGTGGGTGTTTTTATTGCAGTGTAGATGTACCCTTAATCTCTCTGGCCTCAATTTTATAACCGATGGTGCTGTAAACCATACCTCCAACCCAGACACCCCTGTGGGGCACTAATGGGAATTAGTCCACGTGCTAAGGAGGGCAAAGGTATTGTTACGCTATGTAGGACTTGTAAGATGGAGGAAGGCTTTTGCACATTTGCTCACTTGCAGGGGGTTCGTACAGTCTGTCTCTAAACTGCCAGAGGGGTCTTCATGCTCCAACAGTTTAATGTGAAATGAAGCATTTTCAGCCACCTGTAAGATTTTCTGGGCTATTACTAACTGTAGACAGCTGTCATCAGGATTTGATGTACCTGCTTGTTGCTGTTATAGCTGAGAGAGGGAGTTCAAATTTCTGATCTTTTAAATTGGAATGTAGCCATTGGAAAAGATGGCAGCGTATTAGTGCACATCCAGGAAAATGTGAAGATTAAAGAAAACTCAGCAGAATGTGAACAGGCTTTCAAAGCACTTGTTATTGCCTGCCAAATTCACTGTGGGCATAGGAGACACTTCTCATACCCATATGGGGGACTGTGAACATACTGGCCCTGTTCCATACAAAGAATTAATAGCAAAGCCCCACTGTATATCTGCTTTGGAAGTGATGAGGGAAAGAGCCAGCTTATTTCTTCTTTGTCTTGTCTGTTCATCACAGAGAGAGGTGATTTTTTTTTTTCTGCAAGTCTGAAAACCCCACACATCCTACATATTCTTAGTAAATAATTCCTTTAGGCACCAAGATTTCTTTCTCTGTGTTTTTCATGTCCTTTATCCTTTTTTGCTTTTATTTCTAGGACGAATTGACCAATGGACGTTCCAAGTTCCATGTGCTTTTCCTTCTTTTTGTGGCAGTCATGTTCTTTCTAAGCCTGATGTTTCTCTTTGGCTACCACTGTTGGCTCATCAGTAGAAATAGGTCTACTTTGGGTAAGATTCCATGTGTACACCATAAAACAATGTTCTAAAAAAGCATGTGCTTTTCACCTCTAGGTATACCAGCAAATATTTGAAAAAGCATTTAAAGAAAAAGATTTCTAATTCACACTGCTGGGGGTTTTCCTCTTCAGCTGACAGAAGCTCAATTGGAGATGTGGAGACTAAAATAGAAGGGCCCAATCCTGCAAATGCTTATGTGTTACTTTACTCACTGAAGTCAGTGGGACTGCCTGTAAGTAAATTTACTTACATGTGTGTTTGCTGGAGCAGGTCCTAAAACAGCAAGTGGATTTGAGCAAAAAGACACCCCATCTTTTCTGATGATGAGTGAGGGTAGGGCTGTGTGGAATTAGACCAGTTTTGTGAAAAACTTCTGAAATTCCATGCTTTTAGAGCCAAAAATCTTCCAAGTTTCAAAATTTGAAAATGCATTTGGATGAAGATCAGGTTTCACATCAGAGCACAAATATCATGTTTTTCAATGCAGATACTACCATTTTGTGACATTTTTGAATGACAAAGTGGCTTGAAACAAAATTGGTACTTTTTTTTGCAAAGTTCCACACACACAATTAATCTCTCTTTCTTGCACAGACCTAGTATAGGGTTTGCCTTTAAAACTCGTTTTCAAAGGGCACTAGATCTCATCTATAGGTCTTTGTGCTAGCCTGAAGCATTAGGTCTCTGCACAACAGTATAGAAGTTAACTTCAAAAATACTATTTCTAATGCCCTCTATTTTATCATTTTCTCCCTGAACCGCTTTTATCTGTCAACACAGGGTCTGTATATCCTACCCTAACTCTTAATAGATAAGTGTTAATTCATCAAGCAGTCTGAATTTCCATACTTGAGATATGGTTCGTAGAAGGGAGTTTGTTTCCGTTTTATGCTTCCAGTCTTCGGATTAGAAATTCTCCAATTTTTGTGTCTTTCCAATGAAATTCAGAGCACGTCTCATGAAAGAATGTTTAAACACATTAAATAATAAACTTCATTCTATAATTTTTGTTCGGGGGGATTAAATGAAAATATCATTAATTGGTTTTATGATTATTCTGTGGGTTTCATCTGCAAAACCAAATCCATGCCATCAATTTTAATATAAGAGAAATAATAATGTAAAGATGTATAGGCATGCAAAAAGAAATGCCTGTGATCTCCACATTCATCCCTGTAACTTTAAAACTTCAAATATTTTACTTACATTTCAGTGTATAGTATATAGAGCCATATAAACAAGTCACTGTCTGTATGGAAATTTTAGTTTATAATGATTTCGCTAGTGCTTTTTATGTAGCCTGTTGCAAAACTAGACAAATATATAGATGAGTTGATGTACCCCCTGGAAGACCTCTGAGTATGCCCGGGGGTACACTTACCCGTGGTTGAGAACCACTGGCTTATTGTACTCAAAGATGGCTACTGTATAGCATATACACGGTAACTTACTTTGCATTGATTAAATATGTATTATTTTCCTAATAGTCTAAATGGGCTTCCTTTGATTTTGATGGAGTTTACGAGTGAGAAAGGGATCTCAGGATTTGTCCATTGTAAATTCTCATGAAGATACAGTATCACTTTAATGTGTAACAAAGCAAGGTTTTGAAAAATCTTAGACACCTTATGTTGCAGCCTCAGCATAAAATATTTTATTTAACATTTGCTTCTTTCGTTTTTTTTTCCTATAATGGTATCTGTCCCTAGAGGCGTTCTCAGCTCCAGTGTTTCAAAATGGCCCAGATAAAAATGGATTCAATCTGGGCTTCGTAAAGAATCTTCAGCAAGTGTTTGGAGAGGAAAAGAAGCTATGGTTACTACCTGTTGTATCCGGGTAAGTGGTGATCAAAACAGTGGAAAAGAGGCTAATACCATGAAACTGAGGGCCAAATCCTGGTCCCAGCCTGAGTGTCAACCAGCTATGTATTGCGGAGTTCTGCAAGAATCAAGAGGAGCTGGTATCTTCACATGTAGATGAGAAGTGGTTAGGGAGTCACTCCTAAACAACAGCTGCTGCAGCCTCATTGCTACGCTTCCACCTGTACTGCTGACTGGAAGACGATTAGGCATAGACCCATCAGCAAACATCTTTGCCTTGTCCACCCAGGCTTCCTGTTAACATGGATGAATGAAACTGCCACGGAGCACAGCTCCATAGTGTACAGGTGGTCTGCACCTTCTCTGTGGACATGTGTGTGTCAGTCTCTCTCACTCTAGATCAGGGGTGGGCAAACTTTTTGGCCCAAGGACCACATTTGGGTACGGAAATTGTATGGTGGGCCATGAATGCTCACAAAATTGGCGGTTGGTGGGGAGTGAGAGCTTTGGCTGGGGGTGTGCGGGTTCTGGGGTGGGGCTGGGGCAGCGGGTTAGGGCGCAGAAGAGTGTCAAGGGTGCAGGCTCCGGGCGGTGCTTACCTCAAGCAGCTCCTGGAAGCAGCGGCATGTCCTCCCTCCAGCTCCTATGCAGGGGCACGGCCAGGTGGCTCTGCACGCTGCCCCGTCCGCAGGCGCTGCCCCAACAGCTCCCATTGGCCGTGGTTGCCGGCCAATGGGAGCTGCTGGAGCAGTGTGCAGAGCCCCCTGGCTGCCCCTGTGTGTAGGAGGCGGAAGGGGGACGTGCCGCTGCTTCCGGGATCCGTGCGAAGTGGGGCAAGACCCCAACCCTGGACCCCACTCCCCGGCTGGAGCTCAAGAGCCAGATTAAAATGTCTGGATGCGGCCTCCGGGCCGTAGTTTGCTCACCTCTGCTCTAGAACAATTACAATTAGCTATCTATCTTGATTATATTTAAATGACTGGGCTAAACTCCATTTGAGTTACACCAGTAATGAATTCAGACTATAATCTTTATCCCACTGATCTTTTGCAAGAATTCAAGATGAAAGTCACTTTAAAACATGGTCTATAAGCTTCTGTCAAAACAAGATTCCAAAACTGAACCCAGTATTTTCCAGAACGTAGTCCTTTAAAAGTAATCTCTGGAAATTCAAAGACTTGCTTTGGGCTTGAGTCAAACCTAAAACAAGGAGTAAAGTTGTATTTCAACCTTCAAATGAAGCAAGTTGGAAGTAGCTTTTTTCTGCCTTTGTCTTCCCAGCAAGGGTGATGGACATTCCTTCCCTATGAGAACGTTGTGTGAAGCTCAGAATCCACTACTAGCAAACGAAGAGCAGTGGGGAGATGATGGATTAGATGAAGAGAACCATGGTAAGATAACACAAAAGGAAATTAACTGTGTTTTGAACTAAAGTAACTGTTGGGTGGATTCAAAATAGTCACTGAGAACCCACTATGAGTTGTTTTTATGAAAAAGCACGTTGGCTAAGTCTCTGACAGCTCTGACTTGGTTAATGAATATAGAACAAACATAAGGCCCAAGTTTGAAATGAGTCTCTCATTTTGCAGGAGGAGCTCTGCTCCTACAAATAATTGGACTTGCAGTTTTGCACCCACAAGTTGCAGGCAGAAATGGTGACTTTTCTTCATCAAGCTATTTGATTGCTCCCACAAATTAAATATGTAGATGTGGAAATACTCTTTGCACCATGTATGCAATATAGTTGTAGTCCTGTCAGCCCCAGGATATTAGACCGACAAGGTGGGTGAGGTAATATTTTTTTATTGACTCAGAACTTTGTGTGGCTCAAAAGCTTGTCTCACACTAACAGGAGTTGGTCCAATAAAAGATATTACCTCACTCACTATTTGCACCCACAGTTATTTGGGACATGAAACTGTGCATGCTCAATGAGACGTTTACCCAGCGTACGTGTCAGTGTGTGTGCACATTCATATGTACAGTAACTGCATTTTGGCACTGTGAATCAGTCAGGATGCCCAATTATGCTTTGCCTCAGAGTGAGACTGTAACGTAGGTGGTACCTAAACAAACCTGTCCATGCTGCTATAATTGGTGTTAAAGAAATACTTGTGCCTACAGCAATTATAGTGAAATGGCTTGTTTGTACAACTGTTACAATTTCAGATGAATTGAAAATTAATATTTAGATTAATGGAAATAAGACTTGATGGACCTCTAAAAACATATACACCCTTTTTATGCTATGGTGCTCCTGTGAAATAGCCCCTGCTAATATGTCCACTCTCTGCTTGCTTTTGCTCTGGTTAAGAAACCTCTACAATCAGTTTCAAAATAATTCAGTGCTTCTGCCTATTGAATCACAATTTTTTTTTCTTATGTACTTATTAACCCCCAAACTCCAGCCTTCAGACATGATGACAAGCATCAACACATCCCTGTGTCCTGTAAAGCTTCATGCCCTCCAAGTTTTAGGGTTCCAAAATATTGTCACTTGGTGTCATGAGGCAGGTGCTTTCTGTATGGAGCAAGGATAGCCACATCCATATGTGTAGAAAGGAAAACAATAAAGGCATAGAGATTCCATCCTGGCATGAGAGCTCAGCAGATTTCTATTAAAAGAATTGGATCATGGTTTTTTCCTATAGGAATGGTGAAAGCATAATAAACTCTTGTGTAACCATAACTTGTGAATTAAGCAAGTACAGGTGAAGAGCTTGCTAATGCACATTTAGTGCCATAGAGACTAGGCTTTCATTAGGAGCTCAGCTTTGGTATCACGTTAACTATTTCCAGGCTTAAAACAAGACCGTTCATGCTAAAGTTCACTTTCGGGAAGCCCCCTTTTGTTATTTTCAACAGTGCACGCTTGGGGACCTGTGTGGACGCAATACCTTTGCTTAAAAAATAAAGCTTATATAGGTTTTTATAAGTGTGTGCTGTCTTGTGTACTTACAGAATGCAGAAAGGAGCTAGAGGAAGGATGGTCCAGTTATTGGGGCACTAGACTAGGATCCAGGTTCAGTTCTCTGCTCTGCCACAGACTTCCTGTGTGACGTTGGGCAAGTCACTTATCCTCTCTGTTCCTCGTTTGTAAAATGGGGGTAATCAAACTGCCTTATCTCACAGGGATGTTCGGAGGATAAATATGTTAGACTGTCAAGCACTTTGAGAACTACTGATGAAAATTGCAATATAAGACCTCAGTAGTAGTAGTATTTTTTATTTCTGACTATACAGCACTTGCAGCCTTACTGTCCGCTGGTTTAATGTTCGCTTGTGTTAAAGTTTTATTGCGGAGGGGATGTGTCATTACAAAGTAAATAAATGAAGCCTTGTCCAAGGCACACTTTAGACACTAGCACTCCAAGATGTCATGAACAGGGCTGAAGAGGCTCATTTCAACATTGGTTCAGATAAGTGATTTCAAGTGGCCTTTGTACATCTGTGCTGAAAAAACATCTGCTTCTGCTAAGACGTGTATATTTTAGTCCAGTTAATCTGTCTGACACGGTGCTGCATTGCTGATGGACTTTTAAAAATAAGATTGGTGTTTTTCTGTGTGCTATTTGTGACAATTTTAAAAAAATCAATCCGTCCCTTCAGGAGTGGTTCCCAAGTCCCCTACCTTTTACAGGGTATTATGGTCTCTGAACAAAAAGTCTGCTTAGCTCTCTAAATACGAGCATAAGCATGCATAAGAATGAAATTAGCTTTTCCCAAGTCAGCTCTCAAAATCTTAGTTTCAAGCCTTTACACTGCAGTCTAATGATTATAGTGATCATATAATGATCAGTGACCTGTACTAGGCTCTTTCCCAGTGAAGAAAATGGTGTGTAATCATCTTGCTCTGAAACTTGGTGAAGTTTTGTTCAGCACCAATAGGTAAGGCCATTTTGGTTAATTTCACAGCCAGAGGGTTTTAAAAGTGGTCAGTTTCATGTTTTCAGATGTTTGATATCTGAAATTTCAGGGTGTTATAACCGTGCTTCCTGCAGCCAGCTGGAGGAGGGTCCCAAAGGTAGAGGTGGGTCTGATCTCCCCCATACTGCTGGGAGCGCCCCCACCGGGGGCTCCCAGCGTCCAGTCCTGGCCAGACTGGGGTGGGATGGGACTTCCTCTTCCCCTGAACAACTGCTGTTTGGGGAGGAGGGGAGATCAGACCCACCTCTGGGCACCTCCCTGAGCTGCAGAAAGCTCCATGGCTGCGCAGCCTTCAGAGCCTAGCTGAAACCAGTGAGGGTGCAATGCAGCCACGGAGCTTCCTGCAACCAGCGGAGGTAATTGGAGGTGGGTCTGATCTCCCCCAAAGAGCAGCCATGCAGGGGAAAAAGTCGTCCTGTCCCTCCCCAGCCCGGCAGACGAGCAGCTGGAGCCTGATGATGGATAGGAGCCCCTGGCTGGAGCGCCCCCAGCCCTGCTCTTTCCCCTCCCCTCCAATAGCTAGAGTTCACGGGGGAAGTCTAATTTCACGGTCTGTGATGTGTTTTTCACGGTCGTGAATTTGTAGAGCCCTACCAATAGGACTCGAATTTCTTCCTAGAATACAAAAGCCAAACTAAGAGTATTACAGAGTTAAAGATCAAAATGAAAAAAACAAAGTTGGGTATATTGTGTAGCTAGACATGGTAGGAATTAGAACTTCAGTCATCAGAACTGGAAGGTTAGTTTCCCCCTCACTCGTTTTGGGAGTGGGTAGGGAGCTCTTTCTGTTTTTATCCAAATAAGTTTGTTTTGGGTCTGTGACTCTGTCAGGGCTGTATCCCCACTTTGAACTTTAGGGTACAAATGTAGGGACCTGCATGAAAACTTCTAAGCTTAACTACCAGCTTAGCTCTGGTCCGCTGCCACCATCGCAATGGATTCCCTCCCTGGGAAGCCTTGAGAGACCTTCACCAATTCCCTGGTGAATACAGATCCAAACCCCTTGGATCTTAAAACAAGGAGAAATTAACCATTCCCCTCCTTCCTCCCACCAACTCCGGGTGAATACAGTTCCAACCCCCCTGGGATCTAAAACAAGGAGAAATCAATCAGGTTCTTAAAAAGAAGGTTTTTAATTAAAGAAAAAGGTAAAAATCATCTCTGTAAAATCAGTATGGAAAATAACTTTACAGGGTAATTAAACTTAAAGAGCTCAGAGGACTCCCCTCTAGTCTTAGGTTCAAAGTACAGCAAACAAAGATAAACACTCTAGTAAAAGGTACATTTACAAGTTGAGAAAACAAAGGAAAACTAA